>NW_015161404.1:1183533-1196221 GCF_001447785.1 Gekko japonicus
TAAGCTGTGGAGTCTTGTGAGCAAAATTTCTACTTTGTGAGCCACTGGCATTAAAGCTGTGAGCGAGTGATTTGGCTACTGCATCAGTTAGTTTGCCTCTGGAGCCCTCCTTCCTGAGTGAAGAGAAAAATATGTGAGCCAGAGGCTTAAAAGCTGTGAGCTAGCTCACACTAACTCAGCTTAGAGGGAACACTCCTGGTAACTGGAATGTGAATAGCTACATATTTTGTACTTCATCTATTACCAAACAGCTTTCCTTTTTGGCACTCTGGTACTAGGTCTTCACTGATGTGCTTGTTGTTGCTTTTCTCTCAACAAACCAGTTACTGAAAATAGATAAAATGGTGTTGAACTTCTATCCTTTTAACCTGACATGGGTGGTTTGCTTGTTTTCCCCCACATGTGCCATCAGATAGGCTCGCCAGCTCTGAGTTGGCAATACCTTGGAGATTTTGGGGGTGGAGCCTGAGTGGTGGGTTTAGATTCAGAGGAATTCGCTGTGTTAGTCTGTTGCTGCAAAATAGTCCAAGAGTTCAAATAGCACCTTTAAGACTAACAAATAGCACCTTTAAGACTAACCTTTAAGACTAAGACTAACTGAGTGGTGGGTGTGGCCTTATGACACACGTCCGGTGATGGCAGGGGGTGTGGCACATGCTAATGAGTTATGCTAATGAGTCCCCCTAGCTCTTTTTCTACGAAACGACCCCTGACTTTATTCATTATACTATAGTTCTGTACACAGTATAGTTTCTTTTTCTTCTCACCCAGTGTCATGGCATTCCCAGTATGGAGAGTCTTCCTATGAGCAATAGGTTCAGTGCAGACAAAAAGAAACACTTCTCTACTCAACAAGGAATTGTGGAATTCACCACCAATGGATGGCAGTGATGGCCACAAGTGGAGACGGCTTTAAAAGAGGGTTGGACAGATTCATGGAGGATGGGTCCATCCATCGCTTCTAGCCATGCAAGTTAAGGGCACATCTATGTCCACAGGCAGCAGGTCTCTGAATACCTGTGCTGGGAGGCAGCATCAGAGGAAGGACATGGCTTCTGTACTCTCTTTGTTGGCCCTTCAGGGACACTGTAGGAGAACAGTTTCTTGGACTAGATGGACTGCTAGACTGATCCTTCCTATTTTTTTCTGGATGGTGGCTGATCGCTTATCAAACGGAAGTGTGATGGTATTGTTTAAATCCTAGTGTTTTCCTTGTCCTGAGAAATAAGTTGGACACAGACACCCAGTTCTGCAAGTGCTCATACAATATAAATTTAAAACTGGAGCATTTGCCTTTGAAAAATGATTGTCAAGGGCCTTCTACATTTCTGTGCTCTGCTGTGACAAGATAGGTAGCCTAGGATAAATGTTGTATTCCAGAGGGGTGTGTGAGAGAAAGAGCGAGAGAGAAAGGGTACCACTGGGTTTTTGTGGCTTCAGCCTCATTATCCCAGCCAAATTCTATCAACACACGGCCTTTGTTGTCCTGGCATGGTGTGGCAGAAAGGTCCCAGACTTCCCACGAGTCCTGCTGATTGGAGCAATGTATCAAAGTGTGTGAGGTGACATACACCAGGTCTTTTAACTACCTATAAAAGGGTCCCATTTGACATTGTATATTAAGCCCTGGCCCTGAATAGATGTTGAGCTTTCCCTTTTCCTGCACTTGCTGCTGGTGACAGAGGATGTGTGGTGATGGGGGGTGAGGAGGGAAGAAAATAGGTCCATTAAATGGAGAAGCCAGAGCAGGCAACACTTTCTGTGCAGAACATCTGGGTGGCATTATGATTGCAGAGTGGATAATCTGAGCTACACAGCTTTCCATTAAAGGTTTAGGGCTCCGGGAACTTGTTTGTGCTCCTAATGTAGTGGCACTTCAAATGATTTTATGGGAGAGAGATAGCAGGTACCCAGATTCAAGTGCTAGCGAGGCCCAGGCATTGCAGTTGGAGAAAAAAATCCATGTATATCTGCCAGACCAAAATACACAATCCATGTGATATGAATTGGGACATGGGTGTCCAACCTAACTCGTTCTCATACACAGGATCAGTATAACTTGCCTTGAAAGAGTAGTGTTGCTCTGCATGCTGCAAAAGGTGAGGAAGAGCTTCAGGTTTCCCTCCTACACCATTTTTGCCAGCAAAAAATGGCATTGGAGGGAAGCCTGAAGCCCTGCCTCCTTCCTTGCAGCATTTGCAGCCTCCTAGAACAACACAGCACGGTCATGGTGAGTTACACCAATCCTGCATGTGACGACGAATCAAGTCAGTCCCCTGTGTCCCAATTCGTAACACATCTATGGTATATTTTGGCCCTAAGAAATCACCTAGTAGCTTCTCTCAACACTCAGACTAAGGGTGGCTCCTTGGTCCTCTGCCTGCTGTAGCACCAGATAGGTTTTATGATGGGGGATATTTGCCCATTACATGGCACTGACATTTTTCTGTATGTCCAAGTGCATCTTGGTAATAATGCTGGGATAAAACAGGGCTTTCTGAAACCCACTCAAATATACTGTGCTATAGTTGTATTAAATTGTCATGTGGTTATTCTGTATTTCTATTAACATCTCACCTGGTTCTGCAAGCAGATGGGTAACAGTCCTCTGCACTCAGGGCTAGAAACCCCTTTACTGATCCAGGGGGGAATGTGGCTGTCATGCTGTGTATGCGTATACATGCACATACTGTTTTCCTTCCCTTGAGGAAGCAGTATGGAAAAATGATTTGTCACCCCACAAATGTACACCAGTGTGGGCCTTCATGAATAAACCAGTTTTAAATGAATAAATGTCTACCATGAACTTTTCCTGAAACTGAGGTTAAGCATGAATCATTTTGGGGACCTTGTATAAATTCAGTTGACATTTTTTTCTGCTCTGTTATTTGAACATTCTTTTGTGTTTCTTCATCTTGGCCTGAGAAATAAAATACAAATATACCACAAGAAAGGCTGTTCTTGTGGTTTCTGAAACCTGGCTGATAAAAAGAAATACATCTCACTGGAATAAGCATCCCTTAACTTCATGGGCTTCCCCTCCCTTCTTTTATAACTCAAACAAAGAAGGTCAGCCATGTTTCATTGTATATTCAGTCTGAAAATATGAAAGTTTGTCTATCGCTAGTAGAGGCAATGGACATTACTACGTAAAACTTAAAATTCCAAAAAGTTCAAAATGTTCATCGAGTTTAATAGGCTTCTGTAATACGAGGCTAAATTTGACATGTGGAAGAGATCAGAAACTTGTTTACCATCTGTACTCTTTTAATATTATATGGCAGAGTGAAGTGACTACACAGAGATTCAAATTGAAATGCAGTTAAAATTGCCTGTTAGAGAGGCTATTCTAGATTAGTCTTTTAAATTGTACTGAATGCCTTTTCACACACTGTGTTTTTGTGCAATAAAGGCACAGATCTCCCCTATAGGTTGCATTTGCTGTGGCTGTATCTGATTTAAACATTTTGATCCTGGGAGAAGAAAAAGACTCCCTAACAGAGAGCAGCTATTCCTCTGAGCAGTGTTGTTGTGCAAGTATTGTTTTGGATTTTATTTATTTCTACCCTACTTTTCTCTCCATTGAGAACCCAAAGTGACTTACAGCATCATTTCCCTTGCTGCATCTGATCCTAACAGCAACAAAGCTGTAGTGTCAGACTCCAGCATCAAGCCAGAGCCCAGGGTTCATAAAAACATAAGAAAAGCCAATGATGGATCAGGTCAATGGCCCATCTAGTCCAACACTCTGTCACATAGTGGCCAAAAATACCAGGTGCCATCAGGAGGTCCACCAGTGGGGCCAGGACACTAGAAGCCCTCCCACTGTTCCCCCCCCCAAGCACCAATAATACAGAGCATCACTTGCCCTAGACGGAGAGGTAATAGCCACTGATGGACCTCTGCTCCATATGTTTATCCAATTCCCTCTTGAAGCCATCCATGCTTGTAGCTGCCATCACCTCCTGTGAATTCCATGTGTGAATCACTCTTTGGGTGAAGAAATATCCATTCTAACCCAACTGCTCAGCAATTTCATTGAGTGCCCACGAGTTCTTGTATTGTGAGAAAAGGAGAAAAGTCCTTCTTTTTCTACCTGCTCTATCCAATGAATAATCTTGTAAACCTCGATCATGTCACCCCTCAGTCGTCATTTCTCCAAGCTAAAGAGCCCCAAGCGCTTTAACCTTTCTTCATTGGGAAAGTGTTCCAACCCTTTTTGTTATGTCTGGACATGTGCAATCTTCCACTCAGGCTTAACTGCTGCTGGTGCTAGTAGCCAGCATAAGGAGGCATGCCTGGGCTTGTCTGGGCAGGCCACCTAGTTGGGACTTGACGCCCCAGAACAAAGGCAGGCAGGATCCTGGAATCTGCCTGTGGGTTGGCCCCTGAGGGCAACTAGCCAATCTGGAGCCTGGAGGCCATTTGAACTCACCAATTGCATGGGGGCTGGGAGTGGCTTAGGTGTATATAGTTAGGGCAGTTGCCCCATGTAAAGCATTCCTGTTGAGATGCAATAAATTGCTGCTTGTTGAAATCACTATGTCTTCGCCTCTGCCATGTTAAACCCACTATTTAACAATTTTATCATTCTAGTTGCCCTTTTCTGCATTTTTTCCAATGCTATAATATCCTTTTTGTGGTGTGGTGATCAGAACTGTACACAGTATACCAAATGAGGTCGCACCATCGATTTATACAGGGGCATTATGATACTGGCTGATTTGTTTTCAATTCCCTTCCTAATAATCCCCAGCATTGTGTTGGCCTTTTTTATTGCAGTCGCACACTGTCTCAACATTTTCAGTGAGTTATCACCACGACTTCAAGATCTCTCTCTTGGTCAGTCTCTGCCAGTTCGGATCCCATCAATGTGTATTTATAGTTAGGATTTTTGGCCCCAGTGTGCATCACTTTGCATTTGGTCACACTGAACTCCATTTGCCACGTTGACGCTCACTTGCCCATCCTCGACAGATCCCTTTGGAATGTCTCACAATCCTCCCTGGTTTTCACCACCCTGAACAGTTTTGTATCATCCACAAATTTAGCCACTTCACTGCTTACTCCCAACTCCAAATCATTAATGAACAAGTTAAAAAGCATTGGATCCAGAACTGAACCCTGTGGTACCCCACTGCATATAAGAACATAAGAACATAAGAGACGCTAATGTTGGATCAGGCCAAAGGCCCATCCAGTCCAACACTCTGTGTCACACAGTGGCCAGAAATACCAGTGCCATCAGGAGGTCCACCAGTGGGGCCAGGACATTAGAAGCCCTCCCACTGTTGACTCCCCCAAGCACCAAGAAGACAGAGCATCACTTGCCCCAGAGCTCCTATCTATACCTTGTGGCTAAAAGCCACTGATGGACCTCTGCTCCATATGCTCTTCTAATTCCCTTTTGAAGCCGTCCATGCTTGTAGCCGCTACCACTTCCTGTGGCAAAAAATAAATTGTGGCACTCCAGGTCTCAAACTGCTGTCCTGCCAGTCTGTTACATTGGCAGTACAGTGCCTTAACCTCTTGAGCCACCACAGCTCCACTGTGAAAATTGGCTATTTATACTCACTCTCTGTTTTCTCTTAATTAGCCAGCTTTTGATCCACAAGAGGACTTGTCCTTCTATCCCATAATTATTGAGCTTACTTAGGAGCCTTTGATGAGGAACTTTATCAAAAGCTTTCTGGAAGTCACGCTAAACAACATCTATTAGGTCCCCCTTGTCCACATGTTAGTTTACTCCCTCAAAGAACACTAACAGAACCCATGCTGAGTATGCCTCAATAGTTTTTGTTCATCAATGTGCCTACTAATTCTTTCCTTAATAACAGTGTCCGCCAATTTACCCGGTATTTATGTCAGACTGACTGGCCTGTAATTTCCTGGATCTCCTCTGGAACCCTTTTTAAAGATGGGAGTGACATTAGCTACCTTCCAGTCCTCAGGAATTGAGGCAGATTTTAATGAAAGGTTATATATTTTTGTCAGGAGATCCACAAGTTCACATGTGCATTCTTTCAGAACTCTCGGATGTATGCCATCTGGGCCTGGTGATTTATCAGTTTTTAAGTTGTCTATCAGTCGTAGGACCTCCTCTCTTGTCACCTCAATCTGACACAGGTCTTTCAACACTCCTCCTGAAATCAGCAGTTATGGAGTGGGGAAGCACTTCTCATCATCCACAGTGAAGACAGAGGCAAAAAATGTATTCAGCTTCTCAGCCACCGTCTGTGTTCCCTTTTATCAACCTCACTGAGACTAGCTTTCCACTGCTTAAAGGAATCCTTCTTACCTTTTTCAACTTCCATTACTTTGTTTGTTAACCATGCAGGCCTTTTTCTGTACCTATTAGTGCCTTTCCTAACCTGTGGTATATATTTTTTCTGAGATTCTAGGATTGTAGTTTTAAATAGTCTCCAAGCTTCCCCATTAGTTTTGACCCTTTCTACTTTTCCTTTCAGTTTCCTCCTCACATGTCCCCTCATTTCAGAGAAGTTACCCCTTTTAAAGTTAAAAGTGGTTGTGTTGGTCTTTCTGGGCAACTCCCTATTTATACAAATTTAAACTCAATAACATTATGGTCACATCTCTCACCAGGTCTTGGACATTACATAGGACCAAATCCAGGATTGCCTCTCCTCTGGTAGGTTCTGTGACTATCTGCTCCATAGCACAGTCATTGAGAGTGTCTAGAAACTCAATCTCTTTTTCCCGACTTGAACACATATTGACCCAATCAATATGTGGGTAGTTAAAATCAATTATTACAACACAGTTATTTTGTGTAGCTGCTATCTTTAATTCATTCATCATTTTATATTCCTCCTCTATCTTTTGATCTGGCAGGCGATAACGAACTCCCAGTGTTAAGCTTCCTTTTAAGCCCTCTATTTCAACTCATAGCATTTCCAGAAGCGAATCCAATTCTCTTACCCTCTCAGTCTTACTGGACTGTATACCTCTCTTCAGGGGTCTTGTTGTAGAAAAAGAGCTGCCGGAGCTCATTAGCATAATTCATTAGCATAACTTATTTGCATATGCCACGCCCCCTGACATCACCGGAAGTGACAGAAGGCCACACCCCCTGACATCACCGGAAGTGTGTCAGAAGGCCCGGCTACTTACCCTCCTGCTTCATCCTCATTCCCAAACAGAATGAGGATCGAAGCAGAGGGCGGGGTAAAGAAGGGGGCGGGGCTTCACCACGTGACCGCCCCGCCCCCTAGAGGTTCTCTTCCGGAGCTCCGTACCTGAGAGCTCCCCCCCGACTAGAGCCCTGCCTCTCTTACATACAGAGCCACCCCTTCCCCCCATCTTTCCGATAACCAGGAATCACTGTATCCCACTGATTTTCCTCATCCCACCAAGTTTCTGAAATACCCACATTGTCTATTCCCCCCCCCAACACCAAGTATTTCAACTCCCCGATTTTACCTCGGAAACTTCTAGCATTTGTATATAAACATCTATAATTTCCCATGAATGTTAAGCCCGCAACTTTCCTCTTGCTGCCTCGAGACCTTGCCAGGCAGCCCACATTGTTAGCCACAGTCTCAGTGGACAATTCTAATCCATTTCCTTGTAGAAAAGTAACAGCTACCCCTTCATCTCTGTGAGATGAGCCATCCTGAACCAGAGACTTTTCATCTCCTGTTAGCTTTCCCCCAACATTCAGTTTAAAAACTGCTCTGCAACCTTTTTCATTTTAAGTGCCAGCAGCCTGGTTCCTTCTTGGGACAAGTGGAGACTGTCTCTTGTTCCCAAAAGCATCACAGTGTCTAACAAACTTGAACCCTTCGTCCCTACACCATCATCTCATCCACGCAATGAGACTCCTGATCTGTGCCTATCTTTCTGGCCCTGCGCATGGAACAGGTAGCACTTCTGAGAAGGCTACCTTGGAGGTCCTGGCATTGAGTTCCTGCCCAGCAGCCTAAATTTCTCCTCCAGGACCTCACAACTGCATTTCCCCTTATCGTTGGGGCCAACATGTACCATAACCACTGGCTCCTCCCCAGCACTGTCTACTAGCCTATCTAGAACATATGTAATGTCCACTACCTTTGCACCAGGCAGGCAAGTCACCATATGGTCAGTACGCGGGTTTGCCACCCAGCTGTCTACCTGCCTAAGGATCGAATCACCATCTACCAAGAGCCCCCCTCCCTCCCTGCCCAGGGATGGTTCCTTGGTGTGAAAGAATACCTGTTCACCAGCTGAAGAAGAGGTTCCTTCTGAGGGCACATTCCCCTTATCCTCAGTACGGTGCCTTATTTCCTCTCGACCCTCAAGCTCCCTGACAGTGGTGGGACTGCCATATTCAGAGTGGGACATATCTAACAAGTCCCCAAGAGTCTTTTCCATGCGCCTGACTGTCTCTGTTTCTCCAGGTCAGCCACCATAGCCTCAAGGGAGCAAACTTGTTCCCTGAGAACCAGGAGTTTCTTGCACCGGGCACACACCCAAGACTTCTGTCCAGTGGGCAGTTAGCCATACATGTGACACACCGTGCAAAACACTGGATAGCCCTCAACCCCCTGCAGGCATTCTGCCTTCATAAGTGCTTAAAAAAATTATATATAATCCCCACTTTAAAACCCTTTGTATTGATGTGGTTCTCCTTGTAAAAGTCTACTTACCTTACTGGAAACACAAGGAGGTGAGGGCCCTGGCTTTCTGGCCCTTCCTGGGCTTCTTACAGAGTCCCTAGGCTAAGAGCCACAGGCCAAGAGCCCTTTGGCTCTCACCCTTTAGCTCGTGTCTCTGGCTTCTTACAGAGTCCCTAGGCTAAGAGCCACAGGCCAAGAGCCCTTTGGCTCTCACCCTTTAGCTCGTGTCTCTGGCTTCTTACAGAGTCCCTAGGCTAAGAGCCACAGGCCAAGAGCCCTTTGGCTCTCACCCTTTAGCTCGTGTCTCTGGCTTCTTACAGAGTCCCTAGGCTAAGAGCCACAGGCCAAGAGCCCTTTGGCTCTCACCCTTTAGCTCGTGTCTCTGGCTTCTTACAGAGTCCCTAGGCTAAGAGCCACAGGCCAAGAGCCCTTTGGCTCTCACCCTTTGGCTCGTGTCTCTGGCGAGGTGCAGCCTTAAATAGAAGCCTCACCCAGCAGAGGGAGGGGCCAGCAGTTATTCAAATTACACCCAGGCCAACTACTGCTTGGTAAATAGCTGGAGATTTGGGGGTGGAGACTGAGGAAGGTGGGGTCTGGAGAGGGGAGGGACCTCAGCAGAGCATAATGCCATAGAATCAGCCCTTTTTCCTGGGGAAACTGATCTCTGAAGTTCATTTGTAATCCTGGGGGATCGCCAGCCACCATCTGGAGGTTGGCAACCCAAACAAGTGGGCTGATAACAGTCTTATTGTCTTAAAGGAAGGCATTGCTGAGAGCAATGAAGTTGGTGAATGGGTTCAAACTGGAAGGGATGATCTCTCTGTAGTGTGGGTCATGAAAGGCTTTAAAAGCATAACCAGAGAAACAGGCAATATGCTGCAGTCTCTTCAGCTATGGAGTCCGTAGTAATATACTCAGTAAATCAGTATATATTGTGACAATATAAACAAAAACACAAAAATGCCAAAGTTCTCTTCAGACACACACACACAAAATATAAACTGCTCGACTGAGGTGGAGGTGTATAGTTGTAAATTCTGCACATAAAATGTGTTAGATTTGTAATTATCCACATAATTTCTGCATGTCAGGAAGGAAGAATATCACTAGTGAAGTTACTTCTCCACACATCTGCTTTTTACAACACTGTTCTGTACACAGAAATCACATCTCAAATATCAAAAGCACTTCCGCAAACATGGTTATGAGGAGAGCCTTGACTGGAAGAAAGTATTTTCTTTCCTTACCTATGTGCCCAAGATCCGAAGTTCTTAAACTATATTGTTTGGGTCCGTGAAATGTGATCTGACTAAGTTCAAAAGCTGGTTTGTTACACTTAGTTAATTAGTTAGAATTTTATTGTTGTATAATTTGGTAGAATAATTTCTTGGATGCCACACTTTCAAAATTGTACAATTTACAGTGGAAACGATTGAAAAGTTCTGTATGCTATGTTAGGCTGCTTCGCTTTTTTGTGCATAGGGAAGCATTTTCTAATAACTCTTTTGTGGGAAATGCAAACGTCATCTGATCAGGGAGAAGATGATTTCCAAGCATTCTTTACTCAAGGTATAAGCGTCATAATGGTGGTACATTATCTCATGAATTCACATTTATATTCACAATAATCACACTTCTAAATTATTTTACTATTTTCTAAAATATTCTCTTTTCTAAATTATATACCATTTTCTTTGAAGGTTTAGGATTTTTTCTGACTTGCATGACTCTTGTTTCTCCACAAACTGATGAAAGTTGCAGACATTGCACACTTAAAGCTTGACTTTGGTTTTATGTGCATGCCATCCCGCCCAGTTTATTTATTGTGTATTCTGGTAAGCATTCTGCATCTACATCCAAAACTCACAATTTTTGCTTAATTGTGGTTGGCATGTGACATATGAGGGGTGGCATCCAAAGGTTTTTTTAAAAATTTTTTTTACAGAATTCTCCTATTGCAACTGTGCAGTACTGTCCAGCAAGCACTTCCCATTTCAATCATCACGGTTTAAGTTTTGTGCATGCCTTTTAGCATTATTTTGTTGAATGAAAGGTAAGGGAAAGGAATGCAGGCAAAACTCTTCTTGAAACTGACCTGACTTTTTCTGAGATTTACAAGCAGCTGCAAAACCCAGTTTTCCATATTGCCAAGGACTAGGGGATTCTCTGCTGTGAAAAATGGAAGTCACACCATCTCATAATATGGGGAAACATGTTTAGTGTACAGAATGCATGGTAGAACTCACTGACACTGGCATTGCTAGCTGTGATTGTTGGCAGTGTGTGTGTGTGCATGCGTGCCTACTGCAAAGTCGGCTGCAACTCCACCACGCTTTGCACAGAACTGCACAGTCCTTGCCTTTGCCATTGCTCTTCCAAATTATGTGGGGTCTGGATTTCCCCCTTTCCCTTTATTGTTGCAGAATCCCTGAGGGGATGCTCCTTTCCCCATGCATCTATGCTTCTATGTCCAGTAACCACCTTCCATTTAAATCTGCCTTGTTCAGCTCCTAGACTAGTAGAGTAGCTGCTAAACTGCCTTTTCTTATTGCCAATCTGTGCTGGATTCCCCCCCCCTCATTCTTTGTTCACAAAAACATGAAATGGAGACCTTTTTTCAAAGCTTTAGGCATCCTATCCCAGTGTCTGTCTCTTTCTCACTCTTAACATGTCATGTCATTCTGCTCTGATGATTCCCCCCTTTTCTTTGCATTCAGTAATGACATTTTTTTTCACCAAATGAAGGGGGAGGATAGCAGCTGAGTGGCTACGCAGGCACACACATCTCGGAGTGGTGGACAGGTGGCAGGCAGGCGAGGGAAGGGAGGGAGCTAAGGCAGAAAAGTCCACCCCTTCGGCTTGCCACTGCTGGGTTTCTCAGGGCATAGTGAGGCTGGGGGGCCATGGCAGAGGCAAAGTCCTGCTGTGGGGCTGGTGAGGGGGACAGTCTTGGTCCAGGCAGTCATTTGCATGCTGAGCTGTGTGTTCACTTGCTCACTCCCTTCCTTTTTTCAATGGCATTCCAAGATTAGTGACTAATAACTAAACCAGCTTGTTAAAAAAATAAAAGATGGAAAGCCTAGGTGTGAGTGGAACTTGTACACCAATATGGGGGGGGGTAACCTTCTGCTAAGCTTCTAAGATGGCTACCCAAGAGTAAAAACAAACTGAAGAACCTCCTAGTTCAAAAAACATGCCCATCAAGAAACCAACCAAGAAGGAGAGGGAGGAAAGACCTGAATGTGGGCAGAGGATTGGCCATCCAGAGGGGTATTGATTTTAGCCTTGGTTCTCAGAGGAGCTCAAGACCTGGTGTAAGAGGTGGATGCAGTTGCACCAGTTGGGAACAGTGACCCCAATGCTATTAAGTTTAGCATTCATGTTGGAAAGGTACCCCTGAAGCCCAAAATAGTAACATTTGATTTCACAAGAGGGAACTTTACAAAAATTAGGAAACAAGTTAGAAGTAAACTGAAAGGGAGATACAAGAGGATCAAATTCCTATGGGATGCTTGGTAGCTATTTAAAACCACACTAATAAAAGTCCAGATAGAAAGTATTCCCCAGGTTAGTAAGGGCATTGCCTGCATGGTTAATAACCCAAGTCAAGAAAGCCATAAATGACACAAAGGCTTCTTTAAAAAGTCCAAGTTCTGCCCCAGTGAAGTGAAGGGAGAACAGGGTCTGTCAAAAGAAAAGTTAATAATAAAGCAAGTGAAAAGATAATTTGAGGACCAGATTGCCAAAAGCATCAAGATAAACAATAAGCATTTCTTTAAGTATATTTGGAACAGGAAAGCAGCCAGAGAAGCAGTTGGGCCTTTGGATGACCAAGGAACAAAAGGATTGCTAAAGGAAGAGGATGAGACAGGAGAGAAGCTAAATGAATTCTTTGCAGCTGGGTTCACTGTGGACAGTGTGAGACATGTACTGTTAGCTGAATTGCCTTATTTACAGCAATTGGCAATTTATAAATGGGTTCTTGCCAGTTTATACCAAGGTCCTGTTCCCACCAAGGGTTACCAGAGAAGAAGTCGAGGCTGGTGTTGTTAAAATAAATGTCTTTTACTTAA
>NW_015161404.1:1196607-1214152 GCF_001447785.1 Gekko japonicus
TCAAAGCTGTTGTTTCTTACTGCTCACAATAATGGAGGTGTGTGCTTCTTCACCAGGCTGGTAACTGTGTAGCTGAAACCTTATTCGCATGTAAGGCTTATGCAAGTGCCTTCTATGTGTTGCATTACAACAGGTGACTTGAAATGTACAGTTCTCTGAGCCTATGTGTGTGTATGCACAGTCCATTGTGTGTAGCAATAAATATACTCCATACATCAAAATATCAAGTACATTCTCTAACAGTACCCAGATCAAAGCAACTATTTTCAGGAGCAGAGTCTAAAGAGTAATATTAATTCAGGTGGGTAGCTGTGTTGGTCTGAAGTAGCAGAACTAAGTTTGAGTCCAGTGGCACCTTTAAGACCAACAAAGTTTTATTTTGGGTATAAGCTTTCATGTGTATTTGAACAGTGTTGGAGAAGAGTTTTAAAAGATATCGTGGACCACCAAGATGACAGAGAAGTGGCCAAAGAAGTGGATTCTAGATTAGATCTAGAGGTGTGCATTCAGTATAAACTAAGCCAAAAAAATACCTGAAAAATACATTACTAGTATGGGGCGCATGGGTGTTAAGCTGACTGTTGATTGGGGCTTAATTTAAGCTATCTGAAATGGCCAAGCCTGAGATCACCAGATAGCTGAACTTAAAGGGCATTTAAAGGGATTGCAGTCTCTTTAAATGCCTTCTCCAAGTCACACAACTCCTTGGCAAGTGAACTCCGAAGACGTGAACTCGCCACTTGGAGTTGTTTAAAGAGACTGTAAGCCATTTAAATGCCTTTGGAGTTCAGTTGCCATGGAGTTGCGTGGCTTGGAGAAGGCATTTAAAGGGACCACGTTCCCTTTAAATGCCTTTTCCCTGTCAATTGAAAGCAATGGAGGATGGGGGCACCTTCTTTGGGGCTCCATAGAATTGGACCCCCTGGTCCAATCTCTTTGAGACTTGGGGAGTTTTTTGAGGAGAGGCACCAGCAGCTATACTGCAAAGTTGGTGCCTCTTCCTCAAAGGCACCAGCAGCTATACTGCAAATGTGGTGTCTCTACCTCAAAAAACAGCTCCTACAGAGCCTCAGATACCACCAGATCAATTCTCCATTATATCCTATGATGACTATAGTTGCCCCCACAGGAAATTGCATTGACTATAATTGCCCCCACAGGAAATAATGGAGTTGAAAAAAAATTCAGGTTTTCCATATATTTATTGAATCCAAATACCATTCCAGTATTGGGATTCAGGAATATCAGGAAATACCAATAATATTCGGTTTCAATATACCCAAACCCAAAACATACTAGGTTTCTTTTGTTGCACACCCTTAATCAAATCAAGCCTGAACTCTCCCTAGAAGTTACAATGGCTAAACTGAAGGTATCATAGTTTGGTCACATACTGAGAAGACTAGAGTCACTGTAAAAGATGATAATGCTAGGAAAAGTTTAAGGCCTGGGATGCCAAACACCCTTGTGAGAGCCCTGCCTGTATGACCTTCCTGTCATTGGTATGTAGGCTGGGGAGTATGGACCACAAGTTCTCCCCCCTTACAATTGAATTATAGCCATTCACATGGGAGAAAACAGAGGCATGCACTTGGAGGTGCTGTTAACATGGGGACTAAAGTTTCCCCCTGACCCTAGTGGTTCCAGTATCTGAAGTGAGAGCCAGGTTTTGCCATCTCTAGCTTTTGTCCAAGGTAGTGGGTCATTACTCTGTGTCCATAGAGTTGTGCAGAAGACATAACCAAGCCAACCTTTGCCTGCATAGCTTTGCCATTATAGGTTCTGTTTCCTGGTCATGCTAAAAGCATAACAGAATGGGATGGAATGGTAGGGAGTGCTAGATCCATGGGGAAGTTTAAAGAGGTGGTTCATTTTGAGCTGCCTTTCATTTTTACATGAAGGATTTCTAAACTATTTCCCCCTGTTTTGCACCATTCATCCCTCCTGAACAGCATATTTCCTTTTAAATCACATTGCAATGATATCAGACATTATTTGAATGTTTTTCCAGAGTTACAAATTGTATTGCTGCTCCTTGAGAAAAAATGGTAATTCAGAGTCAAGTCCTCTGCTAATGTGAGTCTCATTAAAAACTGAATCACACAACACCTCAAAAAGAACTTTGATAGGAATGGACATAATTTGTAAAATGTCCATACCCCAGTCTGATGCAGAAATAGGACTCATGGTTTCACTCATGAAGATTCACTGCCACCTGTAGGTAACAATTAGCATCAGCACTTGATAACATCAGTGACATCTGAGCAGTTCTGATTAAAGGAAATATGTGCCATATGAACCATTCTTTGAGAGACGGTGTGGTGTGATGGACAGATGTCCAGATCCCGTACAACTACAGAGGAGTAACTAATTCTTAGTCTTAGAAGAATTGGCCTCACAGAGTTTCTGTGAAAATGAAATGTACATGTTTTTAGCTAGAAAAAGATCTAAATAAAAGGAGATTGAGGGCCTGTGTTTATCTTGTAAGAACACAAGATCAGAAATGCTGAATTAAAATCATTGGCTGATATAATCTGGCATCCTGTCTCATACAGTGGTGACCCAGATGTTCCCCCAACTACATGCCAGGCATAGAGGCCAAGGCCTCCTCCTTTCTCCTCCCGATGTTATTTGAAGGGTTACTGTCTCTGACCATGAAGATTCCATTTAATTGTCATGGCACATAGCCACAGATGACCCTGTCCTCCATTTATTGAATGCAAACTAAACTAGTGGCTCTCACTACATCCCATGCTACTGAATTCTCCCAACTAATCACTCTATGATTGCAGAAGTACTTCTTTTTGTCTGTGCTAAATCTACTGTTGATCAATTGTGTGGGCAGTCCGCAAGTTCTGCTATTATGGGAAATGGAGAAAGAGTTCTGTCTACTTTCTCTTACATACATAATTTTACAGACTAAATTGGTCATGCTTTCTCTTAGTTGTCTTTTCTGTAAAATACAAAAGCCACAAACACCTTGGCATTTCCTGGCTGGTAAGGCTTCCTGGTTGGTAAGCTCTTGATTATTTTGGTTGCTGTTTCCCCAATGTCACAATACCTTTTTTGAGATAGAGATTGGACCTGTAAGTGGCCTACAAGGTTATATCAATTTCACATCATTTTAACTGGTAGAGTGTCCACCAGCAATTCCTGGGAGTTTGATGAGGTACTAATAATTCTTTAGAAATTCTCCAGCCCCTCTTCCATCGCGAGACTTCAGAGCTCAAGGCTTCTTGGGAAGAAGAGATGCCTGTTAGCCTAAATTAAGTCTCCAGCATGGATATGCTTTAGATGAGGTGTGGTTCTATACTGCAACTTTTGTGCTCTTCAGTTGTCTTCTGCATTCAGTTGCTGCAAGTGCAACTGAAACAGAGGCCCCATACATCATGGGTAAGACTCAACTGTATGGTGTAGTTTGGTGTAGTGGTTAAGAGTGCGGACTCTAATCTGGAGAACTGGGCTTGATCCCCCCACTCCTCCACATGCAGCCAGCTGGGTGACCTTGGGTCAGTCACAGTTCTCTCAGAGCTGTTCTCTCAAGAGCAATTCTTGCAGAGCTCTCTCAGCCTCACCTGCCTCACAGGGTGTCTGTTGTGGGGAGAGGAAGGGAAAGGAATTTGTAAACCACTCTGAGAAGGGGGGGGGTATAAATCTAACTCCTCCTCCCCCCCCCCTTCATTCAGGAAAGGCCCTTCTTCACCCTGCAATTTCTCTCTCATTCCCTTGTTTTTAGGCTAATTCATTACTTTCTGTTTTCTTAGGGCTCACCAGTTCTCTCTATGCACTCATCAATAAAGTCTTGTTCTTATGGGGGGTGGGGTAAGTACTTCTAAAAACTTTAAACAAAGTCTTTTATAATGTATTTTATAATGTTATCATTTATCACTGTTACAACAAAAGTCAGTGATTTGGCTTCCAGCAAAGTCATTTAGAAAACAGTTTTTAAAGCACCCTTATCGTTCCCCCTCCAAGGATTAATAAATAACTATTTATTCATGAGTCCTGGGAAAGAATTAGCATGCCCAGAGAAAATAGCAGTTAATTAGACTAGAAGGATAAGAAAGAGGAAAAGGGACAGTAGTTCTGGGATGTTTAAACTGTTCCTTGATGGTCCCCAATGTCTAGTGCTGAATTTACATTTAAGAAAAAAAATGCAATGCTGCAGATGAAGACTTTAAGACGCTGAAATGGAAGAAAGGCAGTACTAGAATACAGTGGCTTGACCACAGCATCACCCAAATAGTCTGTAAAGACTGAGGGAACAAATCATGCTAACTGCAAATTAAATGACTAGTGTGGAAGCATCTTCGGTATATCTTCAATTACATCATCATGGAGAACTGAGTCAGAGTGCTAGTTATGCACTAAGGTCCTATTTGAACCTGGCACTGGCATGCAAGAAGAGCTTACCTTTGTGCTTTTCCATATTCCCCCAGTGTGATGCTAAAACTGGGCTTCTGCACAGGCAGAACCACTACAATGCAGCATTAGCACATGAGCATAACACTTGCTTGGATCACAGGACTCTAGTGTGGTTACTTTACACATGTAGCAATGACAGCTCACCTTAAACGATAGCATGGCCACATGCAACCTGGCATATGTGTAAGTTCTTCTGACCCCTCGATGTCTTATTGACAGCAGGCCACATATCAAGTAGTGTTAGCTAGCTTCATGGAAAAGGTTTCTCAAGAGACTTTAGTGGAAGGACTTTGGCTACCTTCACACTGTGCAATTTGCAATATACAAGAAGGGAAGGGCACATCCCCCACCAAGTGCTTCAGAAGTAAAGTGTAAAATGGCAATTTAAGCATCTCTGCAGTTATTGCAGAAGCAGGAAAAGGTATGAGTCACATTCCTTTGTTCCCCAAATTCCTATATACTGTAACATGCCTAGAATTGGAAGAGCTTGTATGCAAAATCTGTCCCAAATCCAGTTATCTAATGGATCAGCCCAATCAACATGCTTGTTCTGTCATATAGCCAGAGTTGTATAAAAAAAGATTTCCATACATAGAAAATGTCCTTGAAGGCATGCTTCTAGAGAAAATGTAACTGACATGCCATTAAAATACCTAAATATTAGAAATCTTTCTGGAATCAGTCTCCTTTTTCCTATTCCTATACCATGTCTTATTCTTATTGGATAACACCAATAGTTTAAAGGGATTCAAAGGACTTTCCTGCCTAGCAGATTGGCATCTCCCTTTGTTTATTTGGCTTGTGAAAGCAAAGCCTCCCATGTAGCAGCTTTCCTGGTTGGATTGGAAGAGATAACAAATGCAAATAGAGGAGTCATGAAGGGTAGCTTTCTACCCAGCATGCCATAAACAGCAGGAGCTTGGGCCCATTTCTGGGAAACCACATGGCACATAGGCTGGCTGAAAACAAATCTGTGAAAGAAAATAATTTGTTTTCCTTACTATAAAATTGGGATTTCTTCATGCCACATACTTTCAAAGGTAACATTTCGATGTGAAAATGTGATATTTGGGCAGCCAGATACCGTATGGATAACTCCCTGCTGCAGACTTCTTACATTGCTGTTTCACTGTTCTCTACCAACACTGGCTGCTTCTTTACTACCATTTATAAAAAATGTTCTTCAAACTTGGTTGGTACCTTGGGGAGAGGATCCAGCAGCTACCCTGTGAGTTTGGAGCCTCTCCCTCAAACCCCCTCCCCTCCAGCCCCCGGAATATACCCTATGTTTTTGCCATTGAGTTCAATGGCCCATAGGATATAATGGGGCCGAAATTGAAAGGAGGGGAGGGCGGGGCCAGCTCTGCAGGCGTTTTTCAGGGGCTCCAGCGCGGAGCCTGAAAACGGCAGGGAGGGCAGCTTAGCAGTCTGCCCCCCCCTTTGCAGCTGACCCCAAAAAGAGACCCTAACCAGAGCTGGGGGAGCCAGGAGAGGTAGGCAAGGGAATGTTTCGCCCTGCCCCCCCCCCCGGCGTGGCACAGCTACCGAGAACAGTCCCGGCCACAACTTTTTAAAGAGGAAGAGCCCCTGAGGAGAGCTGGGCGGGAGAGGGAGGAAGCCTCCCCTCTTCGTCCCCCATATGCTCTTGGAATCGCTTTCTAACCTTTTAAGCCTTTGAACCCGCTCTGCAAAGGAGTGCAGTCAGGACGGGCTGTGGGCACCAGCGGGAGACGCGTCGCTCCCGTAAACAAATGGGGGGATGGGGGGCGCATCCAGGATGGTTCCACGCCCTGGGGGGGGGAAGCTGGTCTCCTCCGGGCCCACCTCGCGTGTCTCCAACCGCCTCCCTGGCAGGTCGCCCCTCCTCCCCCCTTATCTCGGCTGAAGCTCCCCACTGGCATGGGCGAGGCGCTTCTGTTCTTCCTCCGGTCCAGCCGGCTTCCCCTCCCCCGCCGTCGCGGTGGGGCAGCAGCGGGGGTGGGGGGAGGGTCCGTGGGCATCTGCAGTGCAGGCTGAGCTTGGCTCGTCCTGCTCTCACTGGCTTTGTGCTGGGGGAGTCGGAGCCGGCACCGGTTTGGGAGGGCGAGGGGTGGGCAGGGGCTTCTGGGAAATTTCAGGGAGGCCAAGGCCCCCCAGCCCCCACGAACATTACGCCGGTGGATTCTATACTGAACTACATTTTGGCCTCAGATCTTTGCATGTACCCAATAGACTTTTATTTTTAAATTTTTATTATTATTTTTTTGAAAATTTCTATGCTGTCACTTCAGTTTTCAAAACAGAACATCATAAACACATAAAATATCATAAACGTTATTAATTAATTAAAACATAGTGTTAAAAACCCAGCCAGGGTATAAAACATGGAGCAGATTAAATGAGTCTTAACTATTTCTCATGTTAAAAGCAGACTATAAAACTGAGTTAAATAAACCCCTTAACTGAGGGGCTAAGGGGTAAGAAACATTTTGGCCTGGAGCCTAAGTAGTGTAAGTGCAAAGTGAACCTCAGAGGGAAGGGCATTTCATAGGTGAGGTGCCATAGCTGAAAAAGCCCTGCCTTTGGTCACCACCTCCTGTCGTACTTCTGAGCATGGGGGCACAGAGAGGAGGGCTTCACAGGAAGATCTTAGCTGGTGAGCTGGACAGTATCCTGGGCCTGCATCACATTCAGTTCGTGTTACAGTTTTTGGATGCCAAATGGGAGACTAAACCGATCATCTAGCCACAATAAAGCAGACATCTGAATGGGTAACCATGAGCACAGATTGCTGGGACACCTGTGCAGTGTATTCTTGCACAAAGTTATTCCAGTCTAAGCCTATTCATTTCAATGGGTTTAGACTGGAGTAACTCGGCATAAGACTGCATTTTGAGTGACTTTCATTGTGTGAATTGTTTTATATTGATACAGATAAGAGGGAACCATTCTCCTGTCTTTATACTTTCTTACCTGAAACACTCCATGATACAATAAGCATAACCATTCTCCTGCTTGCTCTGCCCAAGCTGCCATTAGTTTAATTGTCCTAGGAGGTGGGAGTGGGTAGCCACTGCTCCACCTGTAGGCTTGCCAAGTCCCCCCGGGGGGCGGGGAAACCCCCGCCCCAGAGGCCCGTTCCCTGCCACCGCCGGATTGGGCCCTGGGGGGAACCCTACCCCGATGTGTGCGTCACCAGGAAGTGACGTTAGGACGCTGGGCACGCTGGGGGCGGGGCCACGACCATCGGAAGGAAAACTCTATGGTTTTCCCTCCGATGGTCATGGCCCCGCCCCCAGCGTGCCCGGTGTCCTAACGTCACTTCCTGGTGATGTGTGTGCAGCGCGTGCGCACGCGCTCCAGTCGCCGCCTGGGAGTCCCCCGCTGAGGCGAAGAAAGAATTTGGCAACCTTATCCACCTGTGTTACTCAAAGATTTTGAACAGAAGGCAATTATATTTTAAAAGAGAAAGCTGAGAATTAGTACATCTTTGCAAGAGAGCACTATGATGTTCCTGTGCTATAGCGATCTGTCAGTTATGATTAAAAAATAGGCCTCTGTGATGGAGGGACACTAACTGCTGGGAAAGCTGCTGTGTAGACACTGCCTTGCCTTTGAAAATGCCTCTGAATTCCCAGCAGCAAGAGCTTCACACGGAGTATCATCTCTGTGTGGAAGCAGCCCAGTTCAATCACCCCCAATAGGCAAACATTCCAAAGCCAACTATTTATTTGAAAGGACCCTGTTTGGCTATTTCCCTGCTCTGTTCTTTAACACTTTTAGGATTAAGATTAAACTGCCTCTTTGTCCATCAGAACATGTCCAGTCAAAAATTCACAGTGGAATTCATACAAAATCTATTGCCTCTCCTTCAGCAAATATAGAAGCCTTTTAATTTAGTGATGCTGATATATATGTAATGGAACCCTAGAAAAGAAAACAGAAGAAAAGAAGCAGTTCCCTCTGCCTAACCACTGACCTTCCTTTATTCAAGAGACTGAAAGTGAAATTGGAACCATTAGCTCTGTTTTCCTTCTCCTAGTAATCCTCTGTCAAGAAGCTGTCAGTCACTCTCTCCCCTTCCATGAAAAACATCGGCAGCTTTTTAAAAATTTTAAAGTGTTGACTTGAGAGACAACCCAGCTCTGATTTTTACCCTAATGGTTACCTAGAAAGTGTTTTAACACTCAACAAGACAGTGTCCATTGGGTAGAAAGGCTTAGAAATGGTTGGCCTCTCAGATGCAAGGTTACCAGTTTGGTACAGCTTCTATTGTTACTTCTGAAATAAATAGCATGGGAATGAGAGAGAACCACATTCATAAAGGTGTGAAATAGTATATGTGGAAAGTAAGATAAATAAGAATGATTCACCTGTACTATTGCTGAATTTTAAAAAGGAAATGTCATTTTATAGTACTAAGATATAATAAGATTCTTAGGAAAGAGATCTAAACCCCATCTGGTTGCCATAGAAATACAGGTCAAATAGGCATTAAAGATGCACATTGTTGAATGGCTCTTACTTTCTGTATCTAGTTCTATACTATACATAAATATTGAAAGAGGTGAACCAAACAGAACAGTCTGTCTCAAGAGCTAGTGACATTCGGTAACACTAGGAAGTTATGGGTCTACCAACTTTAGTAGGTATTCTGGATGAATTTGTGGAAGAGCAAGTTGACTTTGAGAATGACAAAAGTGAGATATTCTCACTTACTCTGCTTTACTGGTATAGGTCTACTTGGATCTTGGTGGATCTTGGGTGGATGAAGTACGATACCAAGAAGGTAGAATTCATGTAGTCGTGCTCAGCAAATAAACTGAAAGAAGATCTAAGATTGTGCTGCAGCAATGCTGATGATGGTCAGGCAAAGTTGAACATAGCTTTTTCTGCTGAGCTTCTCCCAAGGAAAAGATAACTGAACAATCCAGCATTCTAGTAAGGGTGACAAGATGGGGAGAAAAGGAAGAAGTGTGTGGGGAAGTGTGAAATTTGCAGCATAATCAAGAAAAATGAGCAAAAGAGCATAAAAATCGTGAAATCAATATAACATTTTTTCCAGAAAGTAATAAAACATATTCAAAGGATCTAGGAATGAAGTAGTGATCATGATTATATGACCGTTTCCGCTTTGCTTGTGAAAGTTGAGTTTCATACTTTATGAATTCTCAGAGGTTAAACTCAAACTGCCTTTATAGTGAATTGGCAAAAAAACCCCACAACAGTCAGATGTCCTCCTTCCTCCCTTCCTTAATTCCTTCTGAATTCCAAGCTCCAGAATTTGGGGCAATAAAGCCATTAGGATGAAAATGTAGGCAACCCAAGATTCAGGGCAAGTGAGCTTTGTGCATGTATACAATGAGGACTAGGGATGGGAACAAACCGCATTTTTGCAGTTTGGTTCGTGGTTCCTGGCTGAACTACGAACCGAACCACGAACCCATACAAACTGAGAGGTTGGTTTGCAAATTGACCTGGTTTGTATCAGTTCATGAGCCATTTAAAGTTTAAACCCCTACTTTCTGCTCCCCGTGGCTTGTTACAGGGAGCAGAAAGCAGGAGTTTCCAAACAGCTGAGCGGCAGGATGGTGGCTCAGCTGTTTGGTTTAAATGGTGAAAAGCTGCGGGGAACAGAAAGCAACTGTTTGGTTTAAATAGCTCCAAGTGCCTATGCTCAGTAAGATAAAAAATTCTTTTTTCTGAACTTGTAGTTGTTTTGACTTTACAACTTTGGAGAACCCTCATAACTTTGGCTCATGCTTATCAAAATATAACAAAGAAGCAAGGACAGGTTGCTTAATGAGAATTTTTTGAGATTTCCAAAAATTTCCTCTACTTCCATGCTGGCTGGATTAAGGAGGGGATTCAAGGTTTTTACAAAAAAAAGTCTGACTGTGGGCTGTCAGACTGCGATTCCATTAGTGGCCTGCTGATAGTAGACACTATTTTTGAAAGGGAATGAGTGGGATAAAGCCAGAGGGATGAATTCCTCATTGTGATCTTGCAACTTAAGACCTGAGCAAGCTGAGAAAACCCTTCATTCCCTGTGACAAGAACAAGAGTCTAAGGGAGTTTACCAAAATGGTAATTAAGTAGGTATCGAAAAGCAATTAGGGAAGATTACGGGCTATTAAGATAGCCTAACAGTTAAGTGAATAATAAGATAATAGCCTTGAATAAATTTGATGTTATTTTATTTATCAGCCTTACTAGGTGGAGAAGAAACCTTTCTGATTTATTTTTAATGTGTAATTCATTATATTCTCGTTTTGGGTGCCCCCCCCAAAAAAAAGGACAGTTAGTTATGAAAACAGTAGTGCCAGGTTGGAAATGTAAATGATCTAGTACACCAGAAAAAAAGGGTTAGTTATTCTTGAATGGCTATTACTATTTATTAGGAGTATGCAATGTTTGTCCATGTGTGTTATGAGGAAAGGCTCATGATCCAGTGTGCCTAAAGTTCCTACTGAAGGGAAACAAGGGAAGAAAAAAGTGAGTATTAGTGGCTAACACTTTCAGAATTTCAGAAATAGATAAGCAATATCACATCATAACTTCTTTTCTATTTTATACATAAGCACTATGTAATCCAGTAAAGTTGCTGCCCTGTCGTTCTCCAGGGCCAAGAGAGCTTTTAAATAGTTGAGTTTCTTTTTTAGAGTCTAAAATTATGCCTTGGCTTTAAAAAAAAAAAATCTTCCAGTTCATTTTAGCTGATAAAGGGATCTAGTTGTCAACACCAGTGCCATTTTAGATTTCAATAACTCACAGTTAAGTTGCTAAAAAGTATCATATTTAAGAGTATCATTGTGCTTTTTTTCTTAGTACCTCATAAATAATCCAGAAATAGGTGGGGTTTTTTCCTGAGATACAATCATATATGGCCTGAAACACAGCAAGTAGACAGCCATGTTTTTCCTCACAAAGTGGTACTCCATTGACTATCAGATTCAATTTTCCGCCAGCTTTCTGAGCTGGTAACATTGGTTTCCCCCCTCAGACATACACATATCCCATTAATCTGTCAACTACAGCTTTGTGTAGGGATGCTCTTGAAATTCTCTACCCTCCTCCAAGTCTGGTCTGAGTACTTGGCAACAAAGCACATCAAATGGGCCCTGAGTGTGCTTTTTTGCTCCCCTCATTTTGCTGCCTTTGGAATGATGAAGTAAAATGTGTATTCAAATAACCACATTGGGAAATAGTGTATGGCTGCAGCTTTCATTCGGCCAAAAGCACATGAAATATTCTATCGAGTAGCAAAGTAAAATATGTATTCAAACCCTATGCACAATTCATGGGAGGACTGATGACAAAACAGTTAGGGAAACTCACTCATCCCTAGTGTACAAAATCCATGGATATTTCATTTTATAAATCTTAGAACACTTACAGTACATAAGAACATAAGAACATAAGAGACGCCAATGTTGGATCAGGCCAAAGGCCCACCCAGTCCAACACTCTGTGTCACACAGTGGCCAGAAATACCAGTGCCAGCAGGAGGTCCACCAGTGGGGCCAGGACATTAGAAGCCCTCCCACTGTTGCCCCCCCCCAGCACCGGGAAGACAGAGCATCACTTGCCCCAGAGCCCCTATCTATACCTTGTGGCTAATAGTGCCATCCCGAATGGAATTACACCCTTCTAAGAGCTGTGGTGGCTCAAGTGGTTAAGACACTGAACTACAGGCTGTGGAAGGTCAGTAGTTCAGCAGTTCGAGACCCGAGTTGCTGCATGACGGAGTGAGCTCCCATCTCTAGTTCCAGCTCCTGCCAACTTAGCAGTTTGAAAGCAAAAAATTGCAAGTAGATAAATAGGTACCACTTCGGTGGGAAGGTAACAGCGTTCCGTGCACCATGGTGTTTAGTCATGCCGGCCACATGACCACGGAAACGTCTTCAGACAGCGCTGGCTCTTTGGCTTTGAAACGGAGATGAGCACCGCAACCCTAGAGTCGGACTCGTCTGGCTTTCGAGCAAGGGTACCTTTACCTTTACTTTAAGAGCATACACTAAGAAAGATATACCAGTGACTTCGCTAAGGATTTCACTATTGGTGATCTAAACATCATCTAAAAGGCTAGCGGCAAATATATGTCAGAGGTAGGAACTGGGAAGGGTAGGAACAAAATGGAAATTGTTTGATGCTAAAGGTAGAAGAGATGGAATTGAAATCAATAGCTTGGATGCTGCTCTTTTTTTGTCAGAAGAAAGAGCAAATATTCCTGCTAGGTCACAACAAAACATTGTATTGCCTGGCTTTTTCAGCAATTATTCTACTCATAAACCAGTCAATATTTTCTGATTTTAAAAAAGCATTTTTATCCTTTATGTTTTTGGACTCTTTTCTAAAGATTCAGCATAAGCCTAAAAGTTTACACAAGAAGAAAATTTAAAGGGAGTGAATTGCAGAAATGCACCTGGTATCTGAGAACTCTTGTCCATGGAAACCTCTACAGGAAATACAGACTTCTGCCAGAAATAACACTGGTGCCTTATGGTAGCTCCCTTGTCTTGCTGACTCTTAATCATCTAATTTTAGAACTATGGGGAACTGGAAGGAATATGTGTATTGGGGGAGGGGGTACATTAACTGCTGGATCAAGGGACATCTATTCTTAAATCTCAGCCATATCTTTGGCACTAATGAATTGGCTCCTCTGATGCACAGCTCTTCCCGCTGCAGTTTCCTGACCCTTAAAAGCTGCTCTTAAGGTTTGGGGAACCCTCAGAAAGAGTTGGGTATGGGTTGGGAGACCTTGCAGCAAGAAGGGGGCATCAGCAGTAACTGCATAGCCCAGCACTTCTTACTCCATTTGTGGTAGACCTTTGCCCTGTTCACATGTTACAGTGAATGCACATGCATCCTGCCTTTACATGCATATGGCTGTTTGCAAGAAAGAGCCAATGCATTTTCACTTTACAACTGAAACCAGCTACCAGTACCTGGATAAATGTGTGGTTTCAGTCACATGTTCAGCTAGGGTTGCCAGTCCCCAGTTGGGGGCAGAGGATTACCTTGTTTGGAACTCCTCCTTCTGTTTCAGGGCTATCAGAAAGTGTGTGGGGGAGGTGGAAGTCAGACGTGTGTTCCCTCACACTCTGGCTCCCTTCTTCTTAACCACTTTATCTGTGGTATGGTAATCGCTGTCACCACTCAGGTTATAGGAATTATTGACCTTGAAGAGCCAGAGCACCCTTTCCCTCCTTTGTGTTCCTAGCCAATACAATCCAGCGAACACTGCTCATTTAACCCCCATTTGAGCATACATACCATCAACAGCAGTCATCACTGCTGAATAAATCCAGAAAATGTACACATGGCATCCTTGATTTGGAGCTTTACAGATTTTAACCAGTGCCTATCTCCTTGCTAGAGTTTTGGGTGCACTTTTTTGCCATGGTAAAAAAGAAAGAAAGAAAGCGGGGGGGGGGGAATGCCAGCCCCCCCCAGCCAGAAATAAATATGACTTACTGAAAGCAGAGAGGGAAGAAGCAGGAAGTAAATGCAATGTGCCTACATCATCCAGAAGTGAGATAGGCACATCAGTGATGTCAGGGGGCAATGCTCTGGTTTTGGGGCAAAACTCTATGGTTCAAAGCCAATTTCACCATAGAGTTTTGCCCCCAAACCAGAGCATCATCACCAATGTAACTATGTCACTTTTATTTCTGGGTATGTCATTTTCTGCTCCTGGATCATTCTGACGGACCTGGCAACCCTATGTTCAGCTGTATATATGTTGAATGTAACATGAGTTATTCAATGCACACATAAAGAAAAATTAAGTTCATACTCTACACAGATTGTACATGCGTTCACTGTAACATGTGAACAGGGCTGTCATACAAAAGGGGAGGGGCATGATTTCTGACAATTCCTCCCGACTGCACTTCAGAGCCGCATCTACTCTGTTCTTAAAACTCCCCCAAACCTGAGGGACAGCTTTCTGGGTCACAGAAGGCTGCAGGAGAACACAGGTGAGGAGAAACCTCTTCTGTTTTCTTTAAGAAGAGCCCTGCTGGATCAGACCAACGGGCCATCTAGATCAGCATTCTGTCTCACAAAGTGGCTAACCAGTTCCTCTGGAGGGCCAACAACAGGGCACAGAGGCCAAGATCTTCCCCTGATGTTGAGTCTTGCCACCAGTATTCAGAGCTTTACTGCTTCTGAACGTGCCTCTGAACTCTGCCTTTAGTCACCATAGCTAGTAGGCACTAATAGATCTATCCTCCATAAATCTGTCCAGTTTCCTTTCAAAGCTGTCTAAGCCTATAGTCATAACTACACCACCAACATCTCTCTATATAATAATTCTGTTTTGGTAGTGGCACTCTCCTGAACATTCCACAATTTAGGGTTGGCAACCCTGTAACTAGCTATGGAATCGCTTTCCAGACCCTTGGAACCCAGAAGACATGGCATAAGAGGAAGTGCTTTTTTACCTTAGCTGCCACTGCATATCCCCAAATCAACATAAGTCAGGGGTGGAGGGAACTATACCTGTTATCATGAGGCTGTCCTTCCATACTACCCACTTGGGGCACCAAAATGACTTGAGACAGCCCTGCCTTATAGCTAAGCAGAAGAAAATAAACATGTCTTGCCTCCCTTTATTTTCCCCTTCCCTCTGCCACCCCACCAGACACAGCTGGGACACTCACCTGGAGCTTTCTTCTAGAACTCGTTGTATTTCTTCCCACTACGAGCCTTACTCCTAGTATATTTATAAAGTATTTATAAAGAATGGTGTTTTTTGTCCCTATTCACATCACTTTACACTTATCTGTATTGAACTTCATTTGCCATGTTCTTGCCCACTCACCCAGTTTAGATCCTCCTGCAGTTATTCACAATCCCGTATGGTTTTCACCATCCTGAGTACTTTTGTAGCACCTGCAAGCTTAGTCATTACACTATACTGCTCACCCCCAATTGCAAATCACTTATGATTAAATAGCATTGGTCCCAATACTGATCACTGTGGGACCCCACCGCTCAATTCCATCCATTGCAAGAACTGTCCATTCATGACTATTCTCTGCTTCTTGTCACTTAACCAATTTTTAATCCTCTTATCTCATGCCTACTAAGTTTACTCAGGAGTCTTTGGTGAGGTACCTTGTCATTAGCATTTTGGAAGTCCAAGCATACGACATGGATATAAGTGATCTAGTAGATATTAGCTGCCTTAAGAACCCCAAAAAGTTTCTGAGGCAGCACTTCCCTTTAGAGAAGTAATGCTGATTTCCCCTCAGCAGGCTTTGTTTCTCTGTCTGCTTAATAGCCCCATCTTTAATCAGTTTCTACTAAGTAAGCCAAGCCAGATGTTCGGGTAACTGGCCTGTAGTTTCCTGGATCCCTTCTAAAAATCTGTGTAATGTTTGCAGCTCTCCACCTCTTTTGGTACAGAGGTTGATTTTAGTGACATTATATATACTATTTAGTAGACCAGTGGTTTCACATTTGAGCTCTGTACGATCCCTCAAGTATATGCCATCTGAACCTGGAGACTTTACTAGCCTTCAGTTTGTCTAATATCCCTAGAACCTCATCTCTTGTCAATTTGACTCATCCCTTCAGAGCCTTCCCCAAAACAGGCATGGTTTCATGTCCTACTTTTTCCACAGTTTTCTGCACTAGACCTTTAATCCTGGTTCAACACAGTCTCTGTTAGAGAATGAACTTGATATTTGCTTTATGAACTTATATTTACTGCTACACACAATGGACTGTGCACACACACACACACACACACAGGCTCAAAGAACTGTACATTCCAAGTCACCTGTTGTGATGCAACACATAGAAGGTGCCTGCACAAGCCTTACATGTGAATAAGGTTTCAGTTACACAGTTACCAGCCTGGTGAAGGAGCACACACCTCCATTATTGTGAGCAGCAAGAAACAACAACTTGGAGAGGAGACAGCCCCCATTGCAGATCTAGTCGTGATCACGTACAACACATCCATGCTTTGTTCCTGCTTTGGTATTTCCTGCCAGATGGACACTTTGGTTTACAATAGGATGGCTAGTTTCATCTACACTTCAATGAAGCATCCTGACATCGAGGTTTCACACCTGCCCAGATGCCATTCCTTGAGTAAGGTATTAGATTTCAATATTGGCCACCCTTCTAAGTAACCTCCCACTCCTATAGGTAACCAGTAGGATTAGTTTTGGGAAAGACTAATAGGTAGGTAGGTCCATAGGTTGGAACAGTTACCTCCCACCCAATGGACCACCTATAAAAGGTAAGGACCATTCACCTGGCCCTTCCTAGCTAGCATTCCCCGCAACAACCCCTGTCTGCTTTATACTCCTCTTTTTTGGGGGGCCCCCCGGAGGGGATTTTTTTATTGCATTTTATATATAGACTACAAACTACAATGAAAAAAGGGAGGGGTACTACATTTAGGGAGAAAGTAAAGATAACCACTACTGACTAAAAACCCAAGAGAGGAGATCTTCAAAATAGCTTATATACTATACCATCCCTTTAAACGCTACATTCTATTAACTTAGTCAGTCATGCTTTTATAACTTTTAAATCTTAAGTTTAACTGTTAGGAAAGATTCCCTCAGCATCTCCGTGTTAAAGTATCTTATTTATCAGAGTTCCATTCAGAGTCTTTCAACCTTCATTTCTTCTTCTTGTCTCTTCTGCAATTTGTAAGGACTTTTAGGAGCCACTGCACCTTTCTCCGACAGAGATTCCACCCCCGAGGACCCTGAGTCCAGCTCGCCACTGGACTTACTGTCCTTTTCTTCTTTATCCGCCTCCTCTGGCTCACCCCACTGTGCTCTCAAAAAGTCTCGTGCTTTTGCCACAGAGTCAATCTTTTCTTTCTTTTCCTGGAGTTTAAAGGTCACGCCCTCTGGGTATAACCACCTATTGCCAATTGCGTTGGTTTGAAGAAAAAGATTAAATCTTTATACTTCTTTCTCCGTTGTCTTATTTCAAATGGAAAATATTTCAAAATCCGCATAGTCTTGTCCTCAATTCTCAAAGGTGTCCCCGCTGTCGCTCTCAGGATACAATCCCTTACGTGCCTCTTCAAGAATCTCACCACAATTTCCCCAGGCAGATTATTCTTCTTTATGTATATGGAATAGGACCTGTAGACCACATC
>NW_015161404.1:1215331-1219418 GCF_001447785.1 Gekko japonicus
CAGAGGAGGGAGAGCTTGTACCTGAATAAAACGTGGTCTTAAAGGTGCCACTGGCCTGTTTTGGGCCGGGGGGCTGGGGGGGGCTCTACAACTTACCTGGCTGCTTCTTGCTCTGACTGAGGGCTGCTGGGAGCAGGGGGTGGGGCTTGTTGCATGTGCCCACCCCCTGGGCTCTTTACTGCCGGAACTCCACTCCTGTGCGCTCCTGCAGGAAATGACCCCTGAGTATCACCCATCATCACCCTACCTGCTAATGCAAATGTGCTCATTTTAATACTGTATTTCTGAGGAACTTGATTGAATATGTGAGTGTATCAGTATTGTTTGTATGAGATTTATATTCTTTAAGTAAAAGACATTTATTTTAACTACAACAGCCTCGACTCCTTCTCTGGTAACCCTTGGTGGGAACAGGACTTTGGTATAGTTGGCAAGAACCAGTTTATAAATTGCCAGTTGCTGTAAATAAAGCAATTCGGCTAACAGTCTCCTACTAGCTATTCTGCACTACACTTGAGTTCACCCCTCTTTTTATCCTGGGTTTTATGTCAATTCTGCATTACTTTGTGGTCACCCTGCATTCGGACTGGTGTTGCCCTGGGATATGTGGATCCTGTTTTGCTGTGGGCTTCCCCCTGATCCAGAGTGGCTCCGGTGCAGATTTAAGTGTAGAATTTTTAACTCTGTTTCAATCCTCCCCTCCCCTTTCCTGCCATGCCTAGGATATTAAACCTGGGTTTACTGTTTGCAGTGCAGAATGTATAACCCGGGGCAGGCAAGCAAATTGGAGCGGGACAAAATTAGTGTAGAAAACAACTGATAAACAGACATAATAGCAAGTTCAATTGCTGGAGTCGAACACAGAGACAACCTGGGGAGAGGTCCAAGTGCAGAAAGGGAGTGAAAACAGACACAAGATTATTCAGTTTCTCTTCTATCTCCCCATCTTTCTTAAACAATCATTCCACTACTTGGTCATCCAAAGGCCTAACCACTTCACTGGTGGATTTCATGATCCTGATATATTTGAAGAAATGCTTATTGTTTAGGGTTTTTTTTTAGCAATCTGCTCTTCAACTCCCCACTCCCTGTATTGTCAGTTTAAAAGTTACAACTTAGCAGTCACAAGGGTGTATGAGAATGTGATCTGCCATCTAAGGGAACAAAAGTAGCTGAGAAGGAAGCAGAGAGTTTTGGAGGCCACTCCAATTTTCAGATATTTTCAGTTTTGAACAAATCTTTTCCTACTTGAGGACTAACCATCCATTGAGCACAGGAGTTTTACAAAAATTGTTTATAGATTAGACATCCCTGACTCTATTCATCACTGTTTTTGAAAGACAATATGCCCTGAAAATATGGATGTGTTCATGTGCAAAAAGTAGTAAGAATAGAAGCCAACAACATGTCAGAAAATCTGCTGTGATTTATTTTTCTGCATGCTGTAGGTTTTTACAGTGTTCACAGTAATTTTATTCGCAAGAATAGCTAAAACATACACTGGACTTTAAAAACAGTGAAAGGGTTTTGGGACTGCAGTTGGATTTATAGTATAGTACATTCCTATCTTGGAGTCATTTTCAAGCTCTAAATTGCCAAAAATAATGGGGAAAGCAGCTATTGAATTTATATCTGGGTGTGAAGTTACATGGAGAGCACTAATCTGTGCTGTGAAGTAATTACACACCTGTTTGGTTTTTTCCCTGCAGAGCCACACTGTTCGTGCTACAATTAAGGCCCTGTGTAAATCATGGAGATGAGGGACAAATTGGATACATTGGGTTATGGTCAGAGAAAATAAGATTTCATGCCTTGTCACTATGACAGACAAAATCACATGATGGTTGTGTGAATAATTTCAATTACTTAAATAACTACCTAGGCACATCCCATCATTACCCAGACAGACGGCGCATGGGGGAGAGTACAGATCCATTTAAACCAAGCACATTGGGATTTAGAGAAAGAAATGTTAAGACTCTCTATGGAAGAACTAGACTGAATTATGTGTAATGGGTTAGATCTAGCCAGCCTACTTTCCCCCTCTGTACTAAGTCCTTTGTCCCATATAGTAGATGAGGAACACTGCTTTTCTTTTCACCAGCAGAAAAGCAGGTAGAACCCAACCCAGTGCAGGAAGATTTCACGTATGAGCTAGCATGATGGAAGCTTCGGTACCAATATGATCTCCAGGTGAACTTACTTTGACTAAGCTTCATTCTTTGTATGCACAGGAAATTCTTGATAGGATTGCCTCATTTTTAAAAATCAATTCATCTCAAGCACTGTACTGAGCAACTTTGGGTGCGATCAGACAGGATGCTAGGAGCGGTTTAAATTGCTCCGGTCCCAATACGTTTTGTTTCAACCTGGAGAATCGCAATTACACTCACCTCCTTGTTCTGGATTGCTGCACAGCCACATTGCTCCCTGCCGTCCACATGTGGGAACGTGCGTTGGTGTTTCTCCCAACCCCCAATTTGGGCATGTGCACAGGCGGCCATCTGTAGAATTAAAATTTTCACGTGTGCGCAGAACAGCGATTTCCACTTCAACCCAACTGCTGTAACACTTCCCTTTAAACTTTAAAGGAATACTTCCCTTTAAACTTTTACCCCGAAACTGGCCTCCGTGAGATCCCCAACTCGTCTAACCAACAAAACTAGGCACTGTTTAAACATTGTTTTTAATAATGCGGGAGCAGAGCTCCACCTGTGCGCATACCGCCGACGCTAAAATAAAATGGTGGGCAAAGAGCGGAAGCCTCTGGCTTCCGAGTGGAAGTGGCTCGACACCACAGGAGCAATCAGATATCAGAAAAGTGCGGCTAGAACTGGAGAATCAGGAAAACACCACTTGGGGACCTGGTAACAAAATACTCCATTTAAAAGGGGGGCTTGAGCCGGAAAGCGACGGCTGGGGACGGTGCATAGATGTTGGGTGTGTGAACGTGGATATAAAATCTGTTACTGAAGCATGTGGAAAGTGAACTGAACAGCCCATCTGAATGCACCCTTTGTGTCTTGTAAGTAGCTTGTGCTACAGGGCCAAGTTGTGTTTTTTACGATAAACTAGCCTGCTACCCGTGCTTCACTATGGTATTTAAGTTCCATAAATCCAGTTATAATACTGATGATGTGAAATCTGAAATGTGACATTTGTTGTAGGAATTCTAATGGAGAAGATTGTAGTGTAAGAAATGAAGTGAGACATACGTACTCCCCCCCCCCCACTGAAAAACCTCTCTCTAGACCACATTGGTGGTTCTGCCCTTAGGTGCTAGGATCACCAGGCTGCTTGGTGAGCTCACTCTGGAGCAGGCCACATAGAACTCTCCATATAAGAAGCAGTCGTCTGTTAAGTCAATTCCTGCCACCTTCCATGAAAGTGATGGCCTCTCTACTTGTGTTCCTGGATTGTTTTGCTCATATGAAGACTGTGTTGTTCTGAGCACCTCAGGGTGATCTTGCTGGTACTTGGCCTGTGCAGCTCAGTGCACTGCAGGAGTACTATGTGCAAATGTCTTTGCCACATTCCTAAGTTGCCTCCTTTTTGTAGCGTTGCTGTATCTGGCTCGATATTTTCCAGGAGCTTTCTTGGGGGCAGTAAGAAATGAGAGGTGTGAGGGAGTGGTGATGTGGTGGACATTTCTTCAGGTTCATGAAGGAGGCACGCATTGAAATGGCTCCTAGAAATGTCCTTTACTATCTCCTCATAAGCATTCATACCCTGGCCCTGCTCCTACCCCTGACAGACACTGGCCTGTCTGGTGGTGGTGGGGATTGTATTTAAAGGCAATGGGGAGGCTGGGCCAGCAGCAGTGCTAAGGCAATCCTGCTAAGCAAACCTCCCTGGTGGCTGTAAGCATCCCACCTCCTCTCCTACACCTGACAGGCAGCTACCTGTCCAGTGTAGGAGAGGAAGGGGGGAGGAGTATTAGAAGCCACTGTGGAGGTGGGGCTGCACCTGACAGACAACCGCCTGTTAGGTGTAGGAGGAGGGGGAGTGTGTTGGAAGCCATCCCACCTCCTCTCCTACGCCTGTCCAGTGTAGGAGGGGGAGGGGGGAGGAATATTAGAAGCTACTG
>NW_015161404.1:1224167-1224352 GCF_001447785.1 Gekko japonicus
CTGACTTTATTCTCACCAATCTTCACCCTTTTCTCAACACGCCAAAAAGACAGTTAAGGGTTTGGCTGATGCTGCTGAGCCCCAAGAATGTTCCCGATGAAACGCATCCTACCATGGAGTGAATGCTTGGCTGTTACTGGAATGGCCCTCCATCAACGCATAATGGCTCAAGGCGCTCACCAATT
>NW_015161404.1:1224747-1227263 GCF_001447785.1 Gekko japonicus
TGGGAGAATTGGGTTTGATTCCCCACTCCTCCACTTGCACCTGCTGATGTGACCTTGGGTCAGTCACAAGCTCTGGCACAGCTGTCCTTGAAAAAGAGCAGTTTGTGTCAGAGTTCTCTCAGCCCCACCCACCTCACAGGGTGTCTGTTGTGGGGAGGGGAAGGGAAAGGAGTTTGTAAGATGCTCTGAGACTCCAAGTGAAGAGCGGGATATAAATCCAATCTCTTCTTCTTCTTCTTCTTCTTCTACCCTGTTCCCCTAGGGAGCACAGGTAGGTCAGCAGCATGCAGCAGATGTCTGCGTGGGGGAGGCAGGAAGACCCCCTTTAAGCCTGTCACATGGCCATACCCCACAGGCAGGGCAATTAACTGTCCCTTCTAATAAGGTTCTGTGCCTTATCTGAATTGTAGAAGAGGCTGAGACGATAGCACCTGTGAATTTAACAGTGGAATGAAGTTCTTCCTCACACCATCTTATGTTTTATTTCTACATTGGCAAAGGAAGGTGCCAATGCATAAAACATAACAGTCCGTGTTTGGATGATTGAGTCAGAGTAGGCACTTTTTAAAGTACAACCTTAAAAATGCATCTGAAGAAGTGTGTGCGCGCATGAAAGCTTATACCCAGAATAAAAATCAGTTGCCTGCCCACCCCTCAAATGAAACACCAGACAAGTTATGGGTTAAACTGGGAACTTTATTTACATATAAGCTGATCTGCACCATTTCATTAACAAATCAAAGCATGGGTTGTATGTCTGTCCCAGCCTCGGACAGGTGAACCCCATCAGATCTGAAAAGATGGCATTGTTCCACCAGCGTGGAAGACCTTTAGCAGCTGGAGGGCCTGCCGGAGGCCCCGCTGCAAGCGGCAGACATTGCCCGCCGCTCGGCCCGGGACCCCGTCATATCCCGGGTTCTGGGCTGGGTGGTGAGGGGGTGGCCTGAGAAGACAGACCCCGAGTTCACGGCGTTTGCAACCCGACGGGACGAGTTATCGGCACACAAGGGATGCCTGTTATGGGGAGACAGGGTCGTGGTCCCCAACCCACTACGACAGAAGGTCCTCCAGGCGCTGCACGAAGCTCACCCGGGCATCGTCCGGATGAAAGGGTTGGCAAGAAGCTATGTCTGGTGGCCAGGCATCGACGCGGAGGTAGAAGCCTGGGTAAAGCGGTGCCAGGCCTGCCAGGTTGTGAGACCCAGCCCACCGGGGGCACCGTTGCAGACGTGGGAATCCACCCGTACCCCATGGTCCTGGCTCCACATAGACTTCGCCGGGCCATTCCAGGGGCGGTTGTTCCTGGTCACGGTGGATTCCTACTCGAAGTGGCTAGAAATAAGCCCCGTAGCTGCAACGTCTGCAAGGGCCACCATCCGCTGTCCTTGAAAGAGCAGTTTGTGTCAGAGTTCTCTCAGCCCCACCCACCTCACAGGGTGTCTGTTGTGGGGAGGGGAAGGGAAAGGAGTTTGTAAGCCGCTCTGAGACTCCAAGTGAAGAGCAGGATATAAATCCAATATCATCATCATCATCATCATCATCATCTTCATCTTCATCTTCATCTCCTTCTTCTTCTTCTTCTTCTTCTTCATCTTCTTCTTCATCTTCATCTTCATCATCTTCTTCTTCTTCTTCTTCCCTGTTCCCCTAGGGAGCACAGGTAGGTCAGCAGCATGCAGCAGATGTCTGCGTGGGGGAGGCAGGAAGACCCCCTTTAAGCCTGTCACATGGCCATACCCCACAGGCAGGGCAATTAACTGTCCCTTCTAATAAGGTTCTGTGCCTTATCTGAATTGTAGAAGAGGCTGAGACGATAGCACCTGTGAATTTAACAGTGGAATGAAGTTCTTCCTCACACCATCTTATGTTTTATTTCTACATTGGCAAAGGAAGGTGCCAATGCATAAAACATAACAGTCCGTGTTTGGATGATTGAGTCAGAGTAGGCACTTTTTAAAGTACAACCTTAAAAATGCATCTGAAGAAGTGTGTGCGCGCATGAAAGCTTATACCCAGAATAAAACTTTGTTGCTCTTCAAGGTAGGTGCCACTGGACTCAAACTTTGTTCTAGAAAATCAAAATAAAACACAATCCTATTAAGGTAATAGAAAAGTAGAATATAGAATCATCTTGAAGTTAATTTATATTCTACAGATTTGGGACCTTAGTGGGATTTTGTTTAGCATTTTACTTTGATTTCTGTGAGTTGAACGATATATATTCTCCATAGGGTTGCCAAATCTGGATTGAAAATACCTGGAGATTTTGGGCATGGAACCAGGGGAGGGAGGAGCATGGCCTTTTTTGGGTGCAATGCCATAGATTCCACTCTCCGAAATGGCCATTTTCTCCAGGGGAAATGATCTCTGTTGCCTGGAGATCAGTTGCCTGCCCTCCCCTCAAATGAAACACCAGACAAGTTATGGGTTAAACTGGGAACTTTATTTACATATAAGCTGATCTGCACCATTTCATTAACAAATCAAAGCATGGGTTGTATGTCTGTCCCAGCCTC
>NW_015161404.1:1227372-1230441 GCF_001447785.1 Gekko japonicus
GGGGGGCAGGCAAATGCCGGTGCCTGCTCCATGAGCCAGGAGAACTCCAGGCCCCATCTAAAGACTGACAACCTTAAAATTGTTCCACTATCATGGAAAACATTTTTCAATATTATTTTTTAAAAAGGTTAAGACATTATATATTTCAAGCCATTAAAAGGATTTGGAGGCAAGAATAAAGAAGAAGAAGAAGAGATTGGATTTATACCCCACCCTTCACTCAGACTGACTTACAAACTCTTTTTCCTTCCCCTCCCCTCAACAGACACCCTGTGAGGTAGGTGGGGCTGAGAGAGCTCTGACAGAAACGGCTCTTTTCAAGAACATCTCTGACAGAACTATGGCTTGCCCAAGGTCATCCAGCAGCTGCAAGTGGAGGAGTGGGGAATGAAACCCGGTTTTCCCAGATTAGAGTCCATGCACTTAACCACTACACCAAACTTGCCCTCCATGTCACGGAATTGAATGGTTGCAGTAGATGGCTGATTAAATAATTGCTTTACTATGGTGTTTTTTCTAGTTTTTTGTTGGTTATGGGTCTTTGTATCTGTACTCGCAGCTTCATGTTTTCATATGTTTGAATTTTTTTAAAATGTTATTTTACTGAGAAAACTGTGAGGAGAGGATTGGGGGGGGCATACTTTAAAACAATTAAGCAAGAAAGGGGAAGAGAGACAAGTTTCTTCCTGTGCCCTGATGCCACCTCGAAAGCAGTGTGAAGTGAGTAACCCTTCCTTATCTACAACATTGCCCATTTTAGTCATTTTGGTGTCTGCCCAGGCTCTGGCTGGGAGGGCAGGGTAGAAATCCAATGAATAAATAGATAAAGTTAGACCGGTAGTCCAATAGCTTTCTTGGGGTTCAAGAGAGTGACAGAATGATGGCTTAGCTCTGTTGAGTGAGAGGGAACAGTTTGCTACATGCCTGCCTGACACTCCTCATTAGCCTCTACACAGAATAAACTCTGAAAGAGAAGATGAAATAAGAAAAAAAACAACACCTCATTTATGCTTCCTGGAGTCATTCATCAAGAGCTTTAGTAGCAAAATGTTCCCAAACTTGCAGAACAGCCTCTTGAAACCAGAGCTGACTTCTTGCTAAATTCCAATATTAGTCACAGTTCTGTGGTCACAGTTTTTTCCCCCCTTTCCAGTTTCTCATGTCTATGCCATGGTGTTTTTTTGGGGGGGGGGTGTTCAAAAACCAGCATAGAAACACTGGTTTTTCACATAGGTGACCAAGAAAGCAGGTTGCTAGCTGGAGAGGTGTGGGAGGAATGAAGTATATTTTCCAGAAGGATGGATGCAAGGGTTTGGAAAGGATAAAATGCAGGCTTGGGATACAAGCAAAAGAGAACATTTCAGTACCCTTTATAAGGAAAAATATTCACAATCAGACAGGGTTCTGTATGTTAGCAGCAGGCTGATGATAATAATCTCACTTTGGTCACAAACGTCCCTGCCTGTATGAACATGTCAGTAACAAGAAACACATCCAATGGTTATGTTTTTTAAAGATGGTTAATACTAAGTTGTTCTGTTGGTTGCATTTTGCTTCCTTTCTCATATCCTGAGCATTTGATAGCATCTGCTCGGTCACAATGAGGAAAATCTGTAACAATTAGTAAGATGTATACCCACTTAGTGTGGCTGCAGAGGAACATAGATTGTGGTATGATAGGACGGGCTCTGGTTGGAAGTAAAAGATCGAAAAGTATTGTGGATTTGCAGGACAATTTCCAGTTTTCACTCAGACCGAAGGAGTAGCCACTAAAATTAATAACAATCTAACACTGCTTAAGAAATGTAGTCATGGCTGGCTCTCCAATTATTTTGAACAGTGGACTTTGTGGCAGAGCTGTCTCCACCACAGCCACTGTCTTGTCCCCATCTTGCCCCCTCACCAGTGCACCTAATGCACCTTCTCTCCCCAGGTATCTTTAAACAGAGTGTGGCAAGCCATGTATGACCAATAGGGTTTCCTGAACCCTTGAAAAGCCCTGTTGTGTATGGTGTCTATGTTTAGGGTATCTTAGGTATACAGGTACTGGTGTTGTAAGCATCTAAGTGCTTAGTGATAGGTAAATTAGTATTTGTGTGGGGAGTGTTTCTTTTGTTATTTGCTTACTATGTTATTTCTTTCCTGATTCCATGCAAAGCCCCTCCCATCCACAATGGCTGGGTGAGTTCTGCAGCCCTTTTCATTGGCCAGCGGGAAAGTCTCACTTGTTTGGGCATCCAAGAAAAAAAACAACCCTTGTTGGTGAACAGTGTCCTTTTTTTCACTCACAAAATCTGGTCACTCTGTCTATGTTTAAAGATGTCTAGGGATCAAGGAGGTTTAGAGAGTTTTATTCTCTGGTTCCTGGTTGTTAATGGTGCAGTGGGAAGAGAGAGAGTAGTGTCGGGGGTGGGGGCAGCCAGAGGTAGTTACTGGAGATCGCATTCTCTGTTGAATCCCAACTATATTTATTTATTTATCAGATTTATATCCCACCCTCTGTTAATTATTTTTAAATGGAGCCAGTGACACAGTTTATGGAACCATCACTGGATATTTGGATCGGAATGCTAGTGCTTACAACATGGTAAAAATAGCTTTACCCCATTTTGACAGAAAATGAAACAGGCATTAAAAAGAGACTGCTGCCACTGTGCATGTTATATTAATTTGGTGGAAGATGACAATTTATGCACATTCAACATCCTTTTTTTTTTAAACCCCCAAGGGGGATTTTTTAAAATTGCATTTTCTTTTTTCTTTTTTAATCCCCTGAGAACAGGGTAGCTTTATTAATTTTTGTTTCACCTACATAACTACAAAGGAAGAAAAGGGAAAAGGGAAAAGGGGAGGAAAAAAAATAACAAACTAAAATAATAAAAACCCCGGGATACAGACAGTAAATAAAGAAATCAATTTTCTTCTCAGTGTGCACAAAGTCTCTTTCATCCATGTCAGTTATAAATCTTTCAGTTCATAAGAGTTACTTGGGTACTCTTAGCCGCAAGTCATATGTATCTCTGGCCGCGCCTCCTTCTGCTCCTGCTGGGTCTCCGTCCATCTCTTTCA
>NW_015161404.1:1230537-1230791 GCF_001447785.1 Gekko japonicus
TCTTTTCCTTGTATTTAAACAGCACGCCCTCTGGATAGAGCCAGGTATACTGGATCTGGTTGATCTGGAGTGTTGAAATAAGTTCTTTGTATGCTTTTCTTTTCTGCCGAACCTCAAATGGAACGTCCTTTAGGACCCTGATGGTTGCTGATCTCAGTTGCAGGGGTTTGGCTGCAGTTGCTTTGAGAATATCGTCTCTTGTCTGTCTTCGGAGAAACTTGACTACAATCTCACCCGGCATGTTGTTTTGTTTG
>NW_015161404.1:1232930-1261300 GCF_001447785.1 Gekko japonicus
TGCAGCTGCAAAAGTTGAAGTTCATCGGAGGCTTGTTTCTTTTCCAGCATTTGAACCTTTTTCTTAACTCTTATAGTCTTATCTATTTCCTTCACTTTCTCAGCTGCTTGCTCCATCTTTTTTGTGGTTTCAGCCAGTTGGAGCTGCTGATCTGCAAGATTCTGGTTTAAAATAGTCAGCTGCTGATTAACGTTTGTCATTTGGTCCAGTAGAGGGCGCATGCTGTCTGCTAAGAGTTTGGAAGGCTCTGTAGAATCTTCCATCCGGGGACTCCCGCTCCCCGTTAGTTTCAATTTTGCTTGACTTTCTTTCTCCGTTCCCCCCCGCCGCCGCCATGATTGTGGATTATTTACTTTTAGTAGAACTTGCTAAAGTCTCTGCAATTCGTCCAAGCACTTTTCTACGCTCTAGTAAGTCTCTCAAAACTTATTTCAACGTTTATGCTTCAGCCCTCCCCCACTCGCTCATCTTGCTGTTCCCAGGGGGCTTTCTTTTAGATTTTCGGCATTTCGATTTCACTTGACTTACAGTTTATTGTTGGTACGTAGACCTCACCTGATCACGTTTAAATCACCCGATCTCCAATGCTTGTCCCGGCCAGCAGCTCTGTTTCCATGTGGATGCAGCAGCGGTAGGACCATCAGGGCAGGAGAGTGCCTCAATTCACCAGCATCACCCTGGCGAAGAGGCCACCCTTCCAAAGCCCCATGGCAAGGAGCCTTTCGCACAGGCTCCGGGGGTGTGTGTGATGGACAATCGCACCCCTCCTTACCGCTGGCACGCAGATCACCTCCCGGAGGTCTGGGAAAGGCGTCTGCTAGTGTGTCGCTATTGACCAGAAGTTCCTTTCCACTTTCAATATCCTTAATTCAAACTATCTTTGATTAAATTCCAGATCCTCACTGTAGATTCGTACTCCCACCTCTATAGGTCATATCCAGTACAGAATTTAGCAGTTTTGCAATGTCTCTATAAAGTGAGCATATGTAGAACGTATATTTGAATGTTAATGGTTTTTGCTTGTTGTCTGTAGCAAACCTGTGTTTGTTTTTGTTTACCAGAAAATAGTGATTTAGTTGTTTCTGATTTTTTAAAAAGACCCCCACCCATGGTATTAAGGTAAAAAAAAATGGCACCATTGTGAGCAGGGCCTACAAAAATGTACATCTTCTCCACATGGCATCCAAAGGTGTGATCCTTTCCAAAAATCATACCAAACCAGATTTGGGAAATATTGTAGCCAAGTGAGGGAAAACACAGAAGTGGAACAAATAGAGGACGATATGTCATATGTATGCTACTGAAAACAGTGCTGAAGTAGGGAAGAAAAAGTGGAGCAAAACATCTGCATGGAAAATGGAATCTAGCTGAAGGAGACAGCACACCCTGCATTTCTTAAAGTAGCCAAGACCCTGCTGGTGTTTTCTGTGATTGACCACACAGGAGCACTTTGAAGACTGTTTGCCAAGCCAGTCAGGTAACAGAGTTCAGCTACCTAGTCAAGAATTCTTTTACAGTGCCTGTAATTAAGACTTTGATTGGTTTATCTTTGGGGTATCATTGTATGTCAATAAATGTTCTGTTAACGGACTCATCCTTGCCCAGGTGTGTAAGCAGGGAAATCTTACCTCAAGAATGACATTCTGCCCTATTGAGGGTAGAGAGGCTAGGGTTAAGCATGAAGAAACCCTGGTTTTGTGTTCATTTCATTAAAGCTCTGCCTGAAAATGTGGCATCCCTGTTCAGCAAAGAAGGCTTGCAATGGCTGAGTTTCAGCTTGGTATTGTGCTTATCACTCTTTGCTTACTAGATAGTGGTTCTATTATTTCACTGAACTATCTATTAAAAACAAAGTTTGAAAAGTATAAGTTGTGGGATCCACAGGCCAAAGTGCCAACATGCAGGAAAGATGGACAAATTGAAGCCCTACTGCAACAATATCCTTTTAGGAAGGAAGAGTCTGAGCAGTTTTACCAGCCTGATAAAGAGAATCAGAAGAGATTATTTCCGCACATAAGCTCTTGGTGCTGTGACTGGAGCTGAGCTGTGAAGGGGTACCGTTTCTAGAAGAGACTGCAGATGTGTGAAGTGGAACTGTTGGGTGGCTGTTCCCAGACCAGACTATTCTGGTTTCCATGAATTGCTGGAAATGCTTAACCCTGTCAGCTGTTTCAGGGCATCAGGTTGCAAACGAACCAAAGAACGGGGGACTGGGGAGGTTTGCCATGTACCAGCATTTACTAATGTTACCAATAGTTTGTCCTTTTTGAGGTTAATTCTGAAAAATTCTTGAGGGCTAACAAACAATAGCTTTATTAGGCAAAATGGAGATACCATTGGTTGGTTGTGAATAGCTGATCCAGGTACAAGTGTACGACTTATTTGGGAGCAGAGTTGTACTCCTTTTTAAGAATTGGGTTTGCACCTTGAGAGTGTTCCCTGAAATCTGCTTGGCTCCTGGATGCTTACAGAGAGACTGTGGCCTGTGGTACTTTTGTTTAGTTTAGGCTGATGACCCACCTGTACCATTGGTACGCTATGCAGCTTTGGGACCCTTCTATTGGATCACATCACTGATTTTGTACTATCTTCATTGGTTCACAGTTTGTTTCTGAGCCCAATTTAATGCTGCTATGTGGGCACCAGATTAGCGATTAAGGCATGCCGGTCCTAGTCCAGCCCATATCCCAGACTCTGTAAATATCTGGATATTGATCAGTAACTCTGATCAATAAGACATAGCTCTAAGTCCGATGACCTCTGACCATCCATAGTGCCTGTGGAGCTAGCTTGTTAATCATTATACCAATGCAAGCACCTTTAAGCAAATCCCCCGAAAGTTATTGTTCTCCTCTGGTTTTCTGAATGTGAACCCTGGACCCCAGCTATGTGAACTCTCAACCCCAGCACACGGATGGAGGGGAGGGGGGAAGCAGAATGGGCATAAAATAAACTGCTTGCTGCCTTGAGAGGCAGACTGATTTCTCTACCCTCAAGAGAGTTGTCTCGCGTGATTCTTCATGTGGCGCCCGAAAGAGACTGTGGCCTGTGGTACTTTTGTTTAGTTTAGGCTGATGACCCACCTGTACCATTGGTGCACTATGCTGCTTTGGGACCCTTCTATTGGATCACATCACTGATTTTGTACTATCTTCATTGGTTCACAGTTTGTTTCTGAGCCCAATTTAATGCTGCTATTTACCTTTAAAGCCTTAAATGATTTTGGACTATAATAACTAAGGGACCCCTTCTTCCACATGAACCTACCTGTATGGTCAGGTCCTTCGGTGAGGACCTCTGCTCAAGGAGCACTATCATCTGAAATGTGGCAGGTGTGCACATGAAATGGGACCTTTCGAATGGTGGTGCCCAGAATGTGGAATTATCAGCCTTGTAAATGACATCAGACCTTACACTACTTCTTTATAGACAATGGGTCATCACGATGCTGCTATCTGGCTATGCATTTGACCTGATTGGAACCTACTTTGCTGCTGCTCTGGGATGTTCTTTTTGCTGCTTTGTTTTTATACCTTTTCCAGTCATATTTCTCTTTTTAAAGGAGTAAGCCTGGTTGGGTAAACACCAGCCTTGCAAGGAGTTAACCAACAAGCATTGCAGGGACAAAAGCAGACCTCCCTCTCATCCTCTATTAAGTGCTACCCACACACATTCATGGTATCTTGACCAATATAGATTTGTGAATACACATTGTTAAGATAACATGGAATTTCAACCTGAGCATTGTCAAAAATATGCATACTGCAAGTTCAGTGTTGCAGAAGAGAAAAGTGGCTTAGGAGACCATAACTGAGGAATATCTAAATGAAAAACTGGATATAGAAAGGGAACATAAGAACATAATGTTGGATCAGGCCAAAGGCCCATCCAGTCCAACACTCTGTGTCACACAGTGGCCAGAAATACCAGTGCCATCAGAAGGTCCACCAGTGGGGCCAGGACATTAAAAGCCCTCCCACTGTTGACCCCCCCCTAGCACCAGGAAGACAGAGCATCACTTGCCCCAGAGCCTCTATCTATACCCTGTGGCTAATAGTGCCATCCCGAATGGAATTACACCCTTCTAAGAGCATATACTAAGAAAGATATACCAGTGACTTACCATGATTTGGCATGGTGCAGCGTGTCTGTTGTCCCTGCGGGAATGATCCTGCGAAGACGTCTTTGTCCCCCGCTGAATCATGGTAAGTACTTGGGAAGCCTGCCTCCCCACAGCCCCCCCCCCAGAGTCTGACATGGTACAGACCACTCTATCACTTCAGAATTCGATCACTTCATTTCACTGCATGTATAGACCATGCCTAACATCCTTTCTGTTACAGTGATAGCTAATGACTTTAGCCAGAAAGGAGGGACTGGGCCTCCTTCCAAGCTGTTCAGAGGCCAGAAGACCTTCCTGGCCATGATATTATGACACTTCTCCTCAAGCAGCTTGTCCACACAGGATCCATGCCTCTGCTCCCCATGCTAAAATACCATGTAGGCATCCTCCCACTCCAAAGAAGGGGATACCCTAAAGATCTGTGTCATGAGGCCCGTGAGGAGTCATCTCATTCCATGTTAGGAGAATCATGTGTCCAGTCAGGAAGATAAAATACTTCCCATGTTGTTTTTATCTTGAGTAGGGCCATTTTCCAGTCAGGCATCCTTGTTCTAGCAGTATATGGACACCAATTCCGGGATAGTTTCAGTTGGATAGCTGTGTAGTGAGCTTTGACTCACAAAAATGTATACGCTGAAAATTTTTGATGGATTGTAAGGTGCTACTAGGCTTGAATTTTGTTCTACCAATCCCTGGATGACTTACCAGATTCATACATAATTGGCACATTCCTTTATTCCCCCCCCCCCCCCACCGCAAGTGCTGCAAGTTACTACAGGCATGACCTAGGGGTTAAAAAGAAAGGTCTTCCACATCTGTGTCTGCTATGACAAATGCCATTTAATCTCCCATCTTGTGATATAATTGCCAGAGACTTAAGATGATAACAGTGTAGAAGAAAGTGTAAGGTAGCCTTTGCATGCTAGGGTACCAACTGTTTGAACAGTAATTTGGAGTAAATCATCATGCTGGACTAAACTTGTCAGCATTTCGCTGCCAATCCTAAACAGAGAAGAAAAAGAAGGAAATTGTTTCCCATCAAAGGCTTGTGCGGTTGGCATAACCACCACTGTTAAAAGAGGGATTTCCATGGAAATAAAAAAGCAAGAAGTATCAAGTGAAATTAAACCTCACTGAGGCAGTGACATGTCATCTGATTAAAACACTTTCACCTCAGTAACTGTAAGAAAAGTCCCAGGTGTGGAGATGAAAGAGAAAAATGTAAGGGGGAAAAAAATCTCTCGTATGACACTTGAAGCAAAAGAGGGAAGAAAGTCTGTAAAGGGCATGAGTTTCTGATGTAGCACAGTAAAATTTGCCAAAAGTTGGCAACAATGCAGTAATTGGTATGCAAGGTATTAAAATATCACAGAGGCTCCGGGCTTCTGTTGTACTGTGTTAACTGAGGTATGGGGGGATGGGGGGGTGTATCAACTATTTCTTTGTAATTTTCACCACTTGCAGTAATTGGTATGCAAGGTATTACAATATCACAGAGGCTCTGGGCTTCTGTTGTACTGCGCTAACTGAGGCATGGGGGGATGGGGGGTATATCAACTATTTCTTTGTAATTTTCACCACTGATCTATAAAACAAATAGAATAAACACAAATGCAACATCACTTTGACTTCTGCTCATTTGCCTTCATTGTTAACTGCTTCTGATATGACGGTAATGTTCCTGCAATGTGGGAGTAACTTGTTATTTTGTGAAGGGTTAAGAAAGGCTATCCATGTTGAGCAACGAAACATGAATTAAATTAGCTCAGTAGCCAATGCTAATTAAAAGGTCTATTAAGAATATCCAAACACTGCATTTAGTAAGCTGTATAGTACTGCACTGAAATTTATGCTGATGAACTCCAAGATAATAATCTTAAATATGAACAAATAAGTGGGTTCTAGATCAAATCAAGCCTGAATTCTCCTTAGAAGCTAAATTGAGGCTATATCGTACTTTGGTCACATTATTAGAAGACAAGACTCAGTGGAAAAGATGATAATGCTGGGAAAAGTTGAAGGCAGCAGGAAAAGAGGAAGACCTAACATGAGATGGATTGATTCACTCAAGGAAGCCACGACCCTCAATTTGTAAGACCTGAGCAAGGCGGTCAATGACAGGATCTTTTGGAGGACATTAATTCATAGGGTCACCTTATGTTGGAAGCAAATTGATGGCTCTTAACACACGTACACATGAACAAATTCAGTGGGTGTTTTTGCAGTTTGTAGCTAAGAGAGCAATCCTAAACAGGTCTACCCAGAATCATACTCAAGTCTAATCAATGGGGCTTAGTCCCAGAAAGTTTTCAGAGGATGGCACTGAAACACACCTAAATTCAAATGTATGTACAACTAAAAGAGCCAGTTTGGTGTAGTGGTTAAGTGTGCGGACTCTTATCTGGGAGAACCGGGCTTGATTCACCACTCCTCCACTTGCACCTGCTGATGTGACCTTGGGTCAGTCACAAGCTCTGGCACAGCTGTTCCTGAAACAGCAGTTTGTGTCAGAGTTCTCGCAGCCCCACCCACCTCACAGGGTGTCTGTTGTGGGGAGGGGAAGGGAAAGGAGTTTGTAAGCCGCTCTGAGACTCCCTTGGGTAGTGAAGGGCGGGGTATAAATCCAATCTCTTCTTCTCTTCTTCTTCTTAAAAATGAAGAATACAATCTATAATTTTTACAAGCAAATTCAAATGACAGAAACAGGATTCACTCTTCCATCACCTACAATTTAATTCTACACCATTAGAAACAGCTATCGTACATTTTATTATATATTGACTTTATTCCTCAACCCCCCCCCCCAAGTAGGATTTCATGACACAATATAATCCCATTGCAATTTTTTATGAGTTTCATTCAAGGTTTATCATGATTATGAACTGACATCCTCCCTAATCTCCAGAACAAGCTGCATTCCTGTTCCAGTTTTAAGATATGGATATTGGTGCCAATTAGTAGTAATTCCAACCAAGCCAAGAAGCTGGTGGCCAGCTGCTTCATTCTCTCTCATTTCTTTATAAAATGTTCTTAATCCCATGTTTAGGTTCTCTTACCACAGGTGTCAAAAGTTACAATTGTTATGATATAACATGAATCATAGCATAATTTTATCAATATTTTTTGCCTAGCAGGTTTTAACAGAATGAAAGTTACAAGTTCAAAAGACAAATCACCTTTGGTGGGAAAGAAGACGGACAACTAAATCCCAGTGCACCAGCTAAAGCATGATTTGCACTACTGAAACTAATGTGTAATCAGTCCTATCCAGGATAGACCCATATAGCCATGAAATTCCAATTGCCTCTTGGCAATGGAATGGCTTTCCTGTGCTTTTTGGTCCAGTTTAGAGACTGTAAAAGCCAAGATGCTGCATTTTCCCTTAAAAAATGGTGGTTGGGAAGAAATAACTTCTGATCTGCAGGGGCAACTGCTTCCTTGAGGCAACTTGCATGATCATGATAGCTTAAAAGTGGCATTAACACATGCTGGGAAGCTGTGATGGACAGCTTCCAGTTCCATCTTCCAGTTGTGACAGCCAATCCCTGATCCCTGAGGGTGTATGTAAACTCCTAGGCCGAGTTCAGACTGGCAGTTTGCCCCGATATAGGTGCATGTGAGGAACTTTTCACAAGCAGATTAAAGGGGCCATTCACACAAGCATTCCCCACCCGTACTCAACCCGTCTTGTAGCGCTTGCCTCCCGGGTTTAAAAGATACCTGGTGAAAGTGGTAGCAAACCCTGGTGAGCCCATTTATCCTGCTTTATTCCGCTTCCTGGCAGTGTGAACGCTAACTGCTAAAAGCCGAGAACAGCCTGCATTAATAATGTGTGCTGGCTGTTTACGCTGACTGACCTCCTAGCCTCACTGTGGCACCAGGAAGGTGCAGGTGATTGCCTTGAAGAGGGGGTAGTGATGTCGTTGGATGTGCCTATGGCCCACAGCGGCTGGATCCTGCCCTTTTGCTGCTGTGCCTAGGCGTCTGCCGTGGGGAAAACGCCGCTTAATGCCGCGTCTCCGGGCCAACAGTGTGAACGCTCCCTTGCAAAAAAAAAGCTCTGATTAAGAGACTGCCTTTTAAAATGAAATTATTATTATTATTAATAATAATAATAATAATAGTAATAATTTATGTAGTTTGCTTACATACAGCTTTCCTTCAGTCACACAGTGAAGAGCCATGTGTTGTGGTGGCAGCTGTTGTCTAATCAATTTGTTAGCTGATCAAATCTCCAATGTCTAAGCATAGCTGATCAGATCTCCAATGGCCGATCAGGAGCCAGGCTGGGCAAAAACCACACCTAGCCCTGCCCACTCTCTAAAAACAATTAGCAGGCACCAAGAAAGGTGTCAGTGTGCGCCATGGCACCCGCAGGCCCCATGTTGGGTACCCTGGGTCAGAGCTTCGAGGGCAAATAGTGAGACACCAGTGATCCTTATTTTCAGGGTCGGAGTCAAGGGGTGACCAGATTTTGGAAGAGACAGATAAGTTCCACACTTCCAGTGTCCCTGACGACATGAAAGTAGTAGTGAAAGGACTGGAGATCCCAATGTTTAGTGATCCTGTCCCAGAGAAAATCACTCCATCTCTGTCACCAGAAGAAACAGTCTGTCAGCTCTGTAACTCTGGGCATGCATTTCACATTGTAACATTCTTAAGAGAACTGTGTCCTGGCTTAATTTGCATGATAATGGCAGCTAAAGAAACTGAAATTATGTTTGCATTAACAGTTGCTTGGAGACTGTGGTTGTTAGATACGAGACTCGAGGCAGCAGGTCTGCCGTGGGGAAAACGCCGCTTAATGCCGCGTCTCCGGGCCAACAGTGTGAACGCTCCCTTGCACCTCCTCCCCGGTATGCTCCCGCATCAGTCTGCGCAGTGTGACTGAGAAAACCTGGAACACTTTGTTCCAGGTCTTTTTTGCCACAACTCCCTCCCGCTTCAAACTGCCAGTCTGAACTCAGCCCTAGAGTTTCCAGCCAATGAGAAGCCATGGATCCTCAGTGGGAGAGAGGGGAAGTTGTGAGAGAGAATTAGAAGATGAAGAACTTTGGACATTTGTCAGTCAGGGCTCAGCCAGGTATACAAAGAAGCAGAGATCAGATAAGGATAGAGATAGGTATCCTGTGTTAGGCAGGTTACTATGTTTCAGTGAGGTAGTATGTTAGAAATAGAGGACAGCAGGTGTCTCAAATTTTTGAGCTTGCAGGCAGCTTTAGAATTGTGCTGTAGGGTGGCTGGGGCAACCACAAAATGGCTGCCCTAGAAGGTGGAGCCAACCACTATTATCAAGTGAGGTTATGCATAACTCTAATAGTAGCTCTTCAGAGTTTTGTGCAGAAGCTCTGATTAAGAGACTGCCTTTTAAAATGAAATTATTATTATTATCAACCACAAAATGGCTGCCCTAGAAGGTGGAGCCAACCACTATTATCAAGTGAGGTTATGCATAACTCTAATAGTAGCTCTTCAGAGTTTTGTGCAGAAGCTCTGATTAAGAGACTGCCTTTTAAAATGAAATTATTATTATTATTAATAATAATAGTAGGCTGGACAAAGAGATCGAAGAATGGGTACGAGGGTGTCCCAAATGCCAGCAAGTCAGACCCGATCCCCCACAAGCTACACCCCAAGGCTGGGAGTCATCTGGTAAACCCTGGGCCAGATTGCATATAGATTTTGCTGGCCCTCTCCAAGGGCAAATGTTCCTAATTGTGGTGGACGCTATGTCCAAATGGCTGGAGGTCGTGCATATGAAATCGACCACATCACTTGCTGTGATCCATGCGCTCCGCCGACTTTTTGCCACCCACGGGTTGCCTGACGTCATCGTCAGTGACAACGGGCCTCAATTTGTGTCTGAGGAATTTAGGCTCTTCCTCACGAGTAATGGCATACGCCAAATGACTTCGGCCCCTTTCCATCCGGCATCTAATGGCCAAGCCGAACGGATGGTCAGGACGGCCAAAGAGGCCCTGGGTAAAATGGACGAAGGGGACTGGAGCCAGAGGCTGGGCTCCTTTCTTTTGCTGCAGCACACCACCCCCTGTAGTGCTACAGGCCGTAGTCCGGCCGAATTGTTAATGGGGCGGAGACTCACGACCCGTTTGAACCGTATGCACCCAGACCTATCAGAAGATCAGTCCGAGCGTACCACTGCGCAACCGAAGGTGCGCATGTTTGAAAAAGGGGACAAGGTTTTCGCACGAAATTATGCAAACGGGCACTTGTGGCTTCCTGGGGTTATATCCGACTCTGTGGGTACTCGAATGTATGTGGTGCAGTTAGCTGACGGTCGAATATGGCGGCGCCACATAGATCAGTTAAGGAGACGTTGGGCTAGGGACAGCGCTGACTCTCCGACGGCTGAATCCCCTGATGTCGAGTGGACACCCCCAGAGCAGGCGGTGAGTACCGAAAGGCCCGGTACTGTCCCCGAGTCAGGGCAGAACCCTGTGTGCGGGGCTGAAATCCCAGTCGAGTCTGTGCCTGATCCAGGCTGTAGTGAACCCCACTCTGACCCACAACCTTGTCTGCCCGTGGAGCCTGCACCGCTCCGCAGGTCCCAGCGTTCGCGGCAAATGCCGACTTATCTGAAGGACTATGAGTGTAAATACTGTTGGAATAACTGATGTACAAAGGTTGATTGCATGTTTGTAAATAATAAAACAATTGGGATGATGGCTTAACTTAGGGGGGAGGAATTGTAATGTATTGAAATGATTACATGAATCACCTCATAGGACTCCCGTGTTAAGCTTCGAGCCAGACCAGGGCTCCTCTGAGCGAACTTCCTATTGGTCGCTTCGTAACAGCGACCAATCAGAACGATACCATTCCCTAGGAGGGAAAGACTCCCATTGGTCTTTATTCTAGCAATCTCATTGGTTGTTATTTGTAAATAGGCGTGGCTACATTAGCCCGGTTATGTTTAAAAGGAGCATAAGCTCCCACTGTTTTCTGTTCTGGTTTCTTACTGAGTTGGTGCTTGTTCGTTACTTCCAATAAAGCTGAATCACTTGCTGAATCACTGTACGAGTCCTTTGTTAGCGCGATCTAACACAGTACATAAAGACCAATCACTTTGCTTCCCTCCAGAACTTCCTTTGTTCTGATAGGTCGGTTTACAATACCTTGGTCAGGCTCAAGCTCCATACATTCACCACATTCCATTTCATACAACAGTGGTTATCAGTGAAGTTACGCTGGGTCAGTCATTCCTTTGCCCATGCTGTTGTGTCCAAAGTGACAGTCAATATGGAGGATTTTTTAGTGTCCAAACTGAGCTCAGTCTATCAAGAAAGAAGGTTCATAGGATCTGGGGCAGAAGGGGAATGTGGCTTCTTTGGACCTACCTGTGATACAACAACCTTCATGCGCCGCAGCTGTGCCATGGGGAGGCTGGGATGAGCAACATAGCTGCTGTACTAATTGACAGATTCAGCCAGCTCCATCGTGCTTTGTGACTTGAAAACGACTTTAGGAGTAGGCAGCTAAACATTCTCTAAACATGCACTTTTCAAGATCTTTTCTAGATCTTAAAGGATAATAATTTGATTTGTATCTTACATAGAACAGTATACTACTAGACTGTTCTTTTAGTTCATCATATATAGTCAGGATTATATGAATGTGGAGGGCTTTTTTTTTGTTGTTCTTTAGTGGGCCCAGCTCTTTGAAAATAAATCACTGGGTGTGTTGAAGAACAGCTTCCCAGACAAAAGCGATAGGTTTTCATTTCTGGCCATTAATTTGATATTCTTCACTTTAAACCGAAATACGATCTGTCACTTCAACTTGTTAACAGTGGCTTCTACAATAACAACATGCTATGTCTGACTTTTGTGTCTGTCACAAGGGATACCCACCCACCCACACTTGCTACTTAATGAAAGCCAAGCCACTGCAATCTTACAAACAATTCAGACTTGACAAGAGCATTACCAAGTTTCCCCCCTCCTTCAGTTAGTTGTCCTAATACAGTGTAGACTTTAAATTTCAGAAAGGTGATGACCCTCTCCTCTCCCAAATCCATTATATACTTGCAAAATCAGTTTTCACAATCAGATGTGGAAGATGTAAACCATGCCACAGCCAACAATGGGAGAGCCTGTGTCTGTGCCTATTGTATTCAGCCACTGGACTGCAGCCAGTATTACAAAAACCTCTTAGAGTGAGAAGATTGGAGCCTCATAATGCAGGCCAGGCCTGTGATGGCCTGAGAGTGGGATGTGTGAGTATGGTTGGGTCTCTGTGAAAGGCTTAGATGGGAAATCACCTTTAGGTAATCCTTATGATTGGGCACGTAGATTGAGTTGGAATGCCAGGAGATGGGGACAAGGGTAGGTCTTTCCACCCATTATGCATATCGTTGAGGCATCCACATGATTCACGTGACTTCTTCATTTTCAATCCACTTTTAATGCACTTTCCAACTGGATTTCACTGTTGTGAACTGGCAAAATCCAATTCAAATGTGCGTTGAAAGTGGACTGAAAGTGGATTATTTAGTGTTTGTGACCACAGCCACAGTCTAACAGCTTTGGGTAGGGCTGCCATATTATAGCACAGTAACCTTGTACAACTTCACTGGTGATTGCTGATTGATCTCACCAGGACATTTCCTGGTAGACGCCTCCTGCTCCCTCAGCATCCCTGGGCAGCTGCAGGATTTGGCTGCCAGGCACTCCCACACTTCTGTTCTTTCGCTCTCCAAGGCAAACAGAGTGTCCCGTATCAGCTGGGGGAGGGCCAGCCACACCCACCAAGCACAGCCATAGAGCTGACTGGCAGGGAAAGAGACCCACCGCCCAGCTCAGTGAGAGCCCGACAGCTGTTGCCCCGGCAACCCCTTGGAATACGGAGGGCTGAAAGCCACACAGGGACACCTGCAGAATTTCCAGCAACAAAGGTCTGCCACTGTCTTTGCTCAGAAGCACAGCAAATCATCTTCCTGTTTCCTCCATCCTCCCTGGCAGCTGTGTCTCATTTGGTCCTATGCATCCCAGGCAGTCACCAGGAGAATGGCTGTAGCACGGGAGGAGAGGACCCCTTGGGCTGCTGCTGCGCTCCAAGATGGACTGCGGATGTGTGCGCGGAGGCATGGCCCCTTTTCAGAGTCCTGCCGCTCCTGCCAGGCTCTAGTCTTGGGACACACATGGAATCGACACGGGAGGAGGCTGCTGGGGCTGCTGCAGAAGGATCCAGGGTTGGCTATAGAGGAAGCATATGTGAGAATCGCACTCTGGTGGTGGTGGGGGTTGGGGGGGGTTTTTTTGCAGCATTATTTTATCTTCCCAGTATGTCCCAAATGAGCCCTGACCTAGATAGCTGAAGCTATCTCATTCTTGACTGATCTTGGCTGCTACCAGGGTCAGCCGGGGTTAGTAATTGGATGGGAGACCACCAAGGGAGTCCAGGGTTGCTATGCAGAGGCGAGTAATGGCAAACCACCTCTGAACATCTCTTACTTTGAAAACTCTATGAGGTCACCATAAGTCGACTGTGCTTTGACAGCAAAACAAACAAACAAATGCCCTGCATAACTCCCATTTTCCCCAATGCTGATGGAATACAAGATGCTCCCAATGGATTGTGCGCTCTGTCAAGAGCACAGTAAATGTCACCAAAATCTACTAGGGAGATTAGGTTGCTCATCAGATAGCAGCTGCTAAACTACTCCAGAGTCAAAATAGCACCTCTGTTTACATTGTAAGACATATCCCTTTAAGATATATGCCAAAGTCCTACAAGCTTGGCATCTGGCTGGTTGGAGAGGAATATTTTCATAACAAAATGTGAAGACTATGGTTGGGTCATAAGTGTCCTTCCACCTCCACAAGATTTCTGCCAGTTCCCTCTCCTACCACAGACCCCCTCCACCTTGCGTTCCAAGAGCACAGCTCTGCTTGTAGTGCCTACAATTAAAAAAACCTGTGGTAATGTAAGGCTTTAAAAGTAGACTAGATCTAAGCCGCCCCCCCCCCAAATGATGGTTTCAGGGAAAGCTACTGTTTAGTGTTTAGATGATTATAGGTCCCGGTCACACAAGCGGGATACCGTGCTGCTGAGGGGAGGCAAAGTAGAGCCAGAGCAAAAAGAACCACAGGAGCGCGATCCGATGCACCCCCGTGGCTCCGTGCTCCGGCCTTCGGCAGGCAATCAGACATAGTGCGGCAAAATGGACATTGTCCATTTGTACACATGCGTGGGATGGGGAATGGCGCTGGCTGCGGCGGGCTACCAGCGCTTCCCCGATCAGACGCTTGGAGTTGCTGCGCGTCATCCGGAAGGTAGTGCTCTTTGGGTAGTACCTTTTTAATGCTCGTTTACGGGCCAAAGGGGCGGATCGGGTTTGGGTGTGTGACACTTCCCAGATGTTACGGTGTGATCACGCCCGCTTGATGCACCCCCGATCCGTCCCTCTTGCAGGGCAAATCCTCCCGTGTGACCGAGGCCATAATTTGCTGTTTCTGAAGTAGCAGCAGCAGGAAATGTTTCTTTCTAGTAACACAACCAGAACATTGCCCATGATGAGCAGATAACAGAGGGAAGGACTTGCTCAGGACCACTGGAAGCATAGTATGGATATAACATGGCTTCCACAAAAACTCACAGTGGCCTAAGGAGTTGAAAACTGTAGGTACAGCACTTTGCAGAGAATGTTTGTCCATGTCCCATTTGCTTGGAGGGCTCGGGGGGGGGCAGATTATTTAAGATATGGATTTTGCTTTGTGGCACTTTTAGTTTCAAGTCAACCACATCATCTGTAACAAAAACAGAGAAGGATGTTTTCTTCAAAAAAAAAACTCCAAACACCATAGTCAAAGCTTTCTTTGCCAAATACATGGCCTGAAACCGTGCCAAAGATTTCAAGCTGGCAAATCAGCAAAGGGTCCAAGGTAACTGGAATAAGCATAGCAGTCCTTATTGATTTGTGTGCAGCTAAACATCCTTAGTGTAGCCCTGTCATCAATAGCCAAGGCCCCTGAGTGGCAGGAATAAAAGCATCAGGCGAATAAAGTGGAACCATTATTATTTTTTTTAAAAAAAATGGAAAAGTGAGATGTGTGACCATAACTGAGTAATAGAAATATGATTGAGTGTGGAACAGAAAGTTTGGTGTGAGCAGGGAAGAGGGGAGACAGATTTATTTCTGTTTTATAAAATAACAGCATTTTCTAGCTTTAAGTTTACATTTGCTAGTAACAGCTGCTTCCTGGTCAGATATCAGCGGCATTGGAAAACCAGCCCTTATGAGGCAAGCATGGATCTGCTACTGGCATTCATGTTATTTTATTTTCACGCTCTTGGAGTCCAGCATGTAAAGAATTGTGGTTAAGGTGTCACAGCAAGGTCTGTAAAAATACTTCAAAGTGCCAACAATAATCATAACATATTTTCTTTTTAAAGAATAGCCATGTGATGGGCTGGACTGATCAGGCAGTGCAAGGAATGTTCTCAGTTGGCTTCCAGATGGTAGAATTTCGTGCATATCTATCAATGCAGAAGGTTAGTGCCGGGGGGAGATTATTGTGTCTTTAGTTTTTAAACCATACATTGGTGCAGAGAGAAAATGTTATATTTTACAAATCCAGTGCTATGGTTAGTTTGTCACAGCTTTTCATTCTCGCACAAAAACCAGGCATACCTTAGATGAATTGTCTCTCATAGTTCATGTCCAGACAAATTATGTGCAGATGGTCATTCACCCCTAATTTTCTCTTGCCCCCAAATGGTTGCAATCAAATTGTGATACCTTCAAACCTAAATTTCTGTGCATTTTTAGGTTTTTAAAAATCTATGCATGTTACTTTTGTTGTCGTTCAGTAGCACAGTCAAGTCAGACTCTGTGACCCCATGGACCACATCATGCCAGGCCCTCCTGTCTTCCACCGTCCTCTGGAGTTTGCTTAATTTCATGTTATAAAACAAGTAGATAGAAAAGTTTGTTGTTTTTCTATGATAATCATATGCTTGAGTCACCATAGTGAATCGTAGCTAAGGTACCAGCAGGCAATACAGTATGCAGTGCCATCTTGTGGTTCTTACAGGAATTGTTCATGATTAATAAGAGCATGAAACTGAACGCCCTCTCCCCTGTATTTCCAGTGTTCTGAACTGTGTTACATTCTAAGCTAAATTTCTGTAGGTATTGTAAAGCTTTCTAAAATGAAGTCTTTAATAGAACAGGTAAAATAAGCAGGTGCATAAAGTGTCATCAAGTCACTGTCGACTTATGGCAACCCCAGTAAGAGGCTTTCAAGGCAAGTGAGAAGCAGTAATGGTTTGTCATTGCCTTCCTCTGCAGAGTCCTCCTTGGTGGGCTCTCTTCCAAGCACCAACTCTGTTTAGCTTCTGAGATCTAATGAGATTAGGCCATCCTATGCCATCTTCCCTCCCAGTAAAATAAATGCCACCTCCAAAGGAACAGGCATTGGTTAAAATATATATATATATTGGCCTAATAGTGTTTACTTAAGAAATTTAAACTAGAAAATCATGGAGAACTGTACAATATTTTAATTGGTTATGTAAATCCGCGTGTGGCTTATGTATGTATACAAATGCTGCACAGATTTGTGTTTACCTGTGAACAGCTGTTAGATTTCATGCTCACACCTTGTTCTGTTGTGTTGTCTATCAGTAGACCATCCCTTACATCCAAGTGAGAAATGGCAAATGCAAAAAAGAGCACTAGGAATCAATGTGAAACTTTTTTGTATTCTTATTTAACAAATAATTTCCCACCATAACTATTCAACCTCCTAGCAAATATTTTATTATTTGTTTATTTATTTATTTTATTCAGTTTATATCCTGCCCTGTCAAGGTGGGATCAGGGCAGCTCACATAAAATTATATAAATAATCATAAACATAATACAAAATAATCATTTAAAATCCTCCTAAAACATTAGAACATATTAATAAAACATTGGAACAGAATTAATAAAAGCGAGCGCAAGACTGGACTTCTCAAATCATCCAGGCCTAAACCCATCCAGAGCCTGCCCTCGTGGACAGCCGGGCTTGAAGGCTTCCTGCAAAGGGAAGATGAAAATCCAGCAAGTTGCACATGCTTTAAAGATTTTCTCTCTCTCAAATTTAGACAATGGCCATACGTCTAGTGTATGATTTATTAGCAATACTAACATTCTTAGTTTATATGCACACCTTTCTTTCTGAGAAACTCTGTCTTAGTTATTCAATTTTATATTGCTTTAACTTATATAGAAAATGCCTAATGACTTTTCTTAAGTACAAAGAGACACAGATCTGTGCCTATACAGTGAAGGCAGAATTTTCTGCTTTCTGGTGGTCAGTGGCATAATTAGAGTTATTAAACAGAGCCTCCCAGAGGAAATCGTGTCTGGGTTAAGTGCCATCAAGTCTCTTCTGATTTATAGTGACCCTATGAATTAATGAAGGTCAGTAGTTCAGCAGTTCGAGACCCAGGTGCCGCATGATGGAGTGAGCTCCCATCTCTAGTTCCAGCTCCTGCCAACCTAGCAGTTCGAAAGCAAGAAATTGCAAGTAGATAAATAGGTACCACTTCAGTGGGAAGGTAACAGCGTTCCGTGCACCTTGGTGTTTAGTCATGCCGGCCACATGACCACGGAAACGTCTTCGGACAGCGCTGGCTCTTCGGCTTTGAAACAGAGATGAGCACCGCAACCCTAGATTCGGATTCGACTGGCTTTCGAGCAAGGGAACCTTTACCTTTACCTTTATGAATTAATGACATCCTATCATTACCAGCCTTGCTCGGGCCTTGCAAATTGAGGGCCGTGACTTCCTTGATTGAGTCAATCCATCTCATGTTGGGTCTTCCCCTTTTCCCACTGCCTTTTCCCACTGCCTTATTGTCTTTTTCAGTGAGTCCTGTGTTCTTGTGATGTGACCAACATTTAGTATATTAAAATACATTATTTGGCCAGCGTATCACACTCAGTCACCCTTGTCCAACAAGAAAAACCCCTTTGTACAAGTCTCTGCTGAATTCAGAACTACTCACACAAGGCTCCGTAGTAGAGCATCTGCTTGGCATGCAGAAGGTTCCAGGGTCAGTCCCCAGCATCTCCACTTAAAAGGATCTGGCAGTAGGTGACATGAAAGACCTCTGCCTGAGACCCTGGAGACCTGCTGTCAGTCTGAGTAGACAATACTGACTCTGATGGACCACGGGTATTTAAATCATGGACTGGGATGATTTCTACTACAAACGGACTGTACATGGACAATTCCCATTTGATGGATTTCTGTAGGCTGTACAATGCTAAGTTGGGACTGCTTGCAGAGCAGGTGATTTCGTGGTGTGTCTGGGAGGGAGGTGTGTCTAAGCCAAGGCTCCCTTTCTCACTCCACTAGGTGATGATTGCTGCCAAGCGGACAACATTGACCATCTGTTTGGAGAAGCAAGATGCTATGCATGAAGATCATTGCTGCCAATGGCTTATCTTTACCATTCTGAAATTCTTTTCTCTGATTGATTGGAGCAGAGAAGGGTATTTAAGGTTGCGGTCACATGCACCAGAAAAAATGGGGGGGGGGAGCAAGGCTATTTCCTCTGGAGGAATTTGACCCGCAGTTGCATGGTCATGCCTCCATTTGAAGCTGCAGGCGTATGTGATCAGACACAATTGCGGGTGAGTCATTTTGTGTGTGTGTGCCGGTTTTTTCCCATGTGCTTAACCGAGGGAATGATGAATCACACCTCAACACTGAGGGCTTCCTATGGCATTTACAATGATGGGCATTCTGTGGAGGGGGGGGGGAAACAACGGCACGGAGTTGGGATCGCCTGATCAGACCATCCCGACACCATGAGAGTGCGCTGGAGCAATCAGACAGGGGAAAGAAGGGGTTGCTGATGGCTGCGGGGCGCTTCCCAGATATTGTTGCCTAATTGTGTCCTTTGAATCCGCCTGGCATTCACACCTATGTGGGGTCTAATTGTGTGTATGATCACAGCCTAAAATTCCCTAACAACACAGTTTTCAGTGGCAGTACCACCCTTAGAAATAGAAAACTCTGGAAATATTCAATTTGTTGTAATTATTCTAGTATTTATCATCACCCCCAAAATGTTAACAGCCCCAGAGCCAGCCAGGTATACTACTAGGCCCTGAACAATGATCTCTGGAGAGGGACCACGGAGTGTTACTCTTTGCTCTTCTAGGCTAAATGATCAGCTTGCTTTTCCTGTGCCATTACAAGAAAGAATGTCTCTTGTACAACCAGCAGGTAGCTGCTGTTAGCAATTGGCCTGTATATAATTCCACAGTAGGCTGGATATCACTTGCTTTCTCCCACTGAATTGGGTCCAGCACAAGGACTGTGTGATGTCTGCACAAAGATCCACAATTTTTCCAGCTCCCCCTTCCCCACATAGCCAGTTTATTCCTGGGTTGTGGGCCCCCAATGGAATAATAGCCATGTAAGTTGGGAGGCTGCGCTGGAGAAGACAAAGAGGGTTAAAATGGTTCTCTTCTTCCTGTTTGATCAGATCTTTGCTCATGCAAGGGAGCAGTTGCATTCTCCCTTGCAGCCTCCTGGCCCTTCATGGCTATTTCTCTATGCAGGTCCTGCAGCCCTTGGAATAAAATTTCCTGGGTTGAGAAATGGCTGCTGTGGAAGGGGAAAGCAGGGAAGATCAGTGACTGTCAGCACCTTCCATTAATAGATCGTGGAATCCGGCTCATTGTTTGCCATTGAGCTGCTGTTGCCATGCAGCCACCTCAAATGGCATTATTAAGAAGAAGAAGAGAAGAAGAGATTGGATTTATACCCCTCCCTTCACTCAGAGTCTCAGAGAGGCTTACAAACTCCTTTCCGGCTGAGAGAGCTCTTTCCAGAACTGCCCTTTCAAGGACAATTCTGACAGAACTACGGCTTGCCCAAGGTTATCCAGCAGCTGTAAGTGGAGGAGTGGGGAATCAAACCTGGTTCTCCCAGATTAGAGTCTGCACACTTAACCACTACACCAAACTGGCTCTTAAATATGACTGCTTTGCTGAACTGTGAAAAGGACAATGGACAGAACTGTAGCCCCAGAGCAGTGCCCTTACACTGGAATACAGAAGCCTCTTGCCCTTGTAGCTTTGCTGCCATGCCAGTGCTATGATGCAGACAAGCAACCCCGGCCTCCATGCACGCAGAAACAACAGCAGATCACAGAGGGAAGCCATGATCTGCAAAAAGGACAAGATGTTCCTGCACAAACGCCATGAAAAACTCCCTTCTCCATCATGCAGGCATTCCCCCCCCCCCACGTATTAGCATCACCAAAAGAAGCACGCATTCCTCTCTAGCCCAGAACAAAGGGATGTTCCTGATTATGACAGAAGCGAGCCATCAAGTATCCTGCCACCCATTAAGATAATGCAGCTGTCATGAATCTGGTCATTAATCCAAAGTACTGGTCCTGCAACCTGATTGGTTCTCTTCCTTTCCTCCTTTGCCTATTGCATTCCTCAAAGAGGTGTCACTCCTAGCCAAGCCATTACCTGCAATTGCCTAGCCATTGATCCCTTTTCTGCCCCATTCACAGTTTAAGTTTTCTTAATATCTCCTAGGGACCAGGGGACCAAAGCAGCCCTGCCTCAGGTCACATTTTTTTGGTATTAAAAAAATGAGCTTTGTGCCATTGCTCTCTTTCTCTCTTGCTTTTGCCTATCCTTCCCCCACCCTATCTTGTAGGTTCCAAATCTAGGCTTGTTTGGAATCCGTCCATGTGTGTTGCTGGTCAATTCATGATCCCTTCCCCCTCATTGTGTCCCATTTTTCACTGCATGATCCGAGCATCTCATTGGACAGGTAAAGTATTACCCCACCAACAATAATCTTGCTCATGCAAATGTCTCTATCCTTTCAACTCTATATTCTTAGCTCTGTATTGTGTTTGTGAATGCTTGATTTTTGTTTGTATGTTTGAAAACTCTTTAGTAAAGAAATCCCTGCTCTAGTAATCTAGCCTCAGCGTCTATTCCTAGGGCCTGGGAATTCCAGCTCCCATAAACATAGGTTATTATCCTATAATTAATGTCTTTTGCCATTTAATACATATAATTCCCCACATTATTAATAAATAAGGCAATTTGGTTAACACTGCCATATGCAAGAAATCAGTAGTGTCTCTAGAAGAAGTACTACATAAATTCCTGGAAAGAGATATATTTCTTAAGTTATCAAACTCAGTTCCTCATCTTTAAAATGGGAAATTATATTGACCATTCTCATTTATCTGTAAGATGAACACAATTAAAATGGGTGACAGGTTTTTAAGAGGGTTGAGAATGGCATGGGTGAACACTCGCACGCACACTTCTTTGCATTACTGTCCTTTTTGGTCAAACAGGCTCTTCAGGATTTCAAAACAACATAAGTCCCCCCCCAAAAAAAAACTGTTTACCAGAGTAGAAAGTAGGATGGGTTAAAGGGTCATTGTCTATCATGTAAAAGGTAAAGGTAAAGATTCCCTTGCTTGAAAGCCAGTTGAATCCGACTCTAGGGTTGCGGTGCTCATCTCCATTTCAAAGCCGAAGAGCCAGCGTTGTCCGAAGACGTTTCCGTGGTCATGTGGCCGGCATGACTAAGCACCAAGGCGCACGGAACGCTGTTACCTTCCCACCAAAGTGGTACCTATTTACCTACTTGCAATTTCTTGCTTTCGAACTGCTAGGTTGACAGGAGCTGGAACTAGAGACGAGAGCTCACTCCGTCATGCGGCAACTCGGGTCTTGAACTGCTGAACTACTGACCTTCCACAGCCTGCAGTTCAGCGTCTTAACCACTTGAGCCACCGCAGCTCCCTGTCTATCATGTAAGGCACAGCATAGTATATGAATGGGGGAAATGGGTCCCTTACTGCTGCTGGCCATGGAACTGCCATTGACTTAAAAGCACTTTCTCACTGGGATCCATCTCATTCATTATACTGTGCTTCCAGATCTGGCAGTCTCCAGAAGGCAGCCATGATTTAGATTTATAGCTTTCTTGGCCAGTCTGTGCCAGAAGAAAAATGTTAACACTCGTAATGCAGTACTACTGTATCCTACAAGAGGAGAAATAGTTGGGGTCTGATCTTCTATGCCTGGCAATACAGCTTGCCTGCAAAACAATCATAACCAGCTAAGTCCTCTCTGAAAAACACGCCCACAGATATCTGTTAGATGACACAGAGTAATAGAAGGCATGGTGGAAAAGCAATTGTCATAGGGGCTGGGCAAAGGGATCCTCCTTCCAAAAAGTGTGGGAAACCATTTCACATGGAATGGATTCAGATGAGCATGCAATAGCCACTTGTGCTTGGAAGAGAATAGGGAAGTGGATGGCTGTAATCTCCCTCTATGTGGTTAAATTCAGGGTTATTGTCCTTCTTCTTCCCTTGATTTCGGAACTGCTGCAAGGGGATAGAATTTCAGAATTTATTTATCTACATGACCAGAGGCCATGGTCATCTGCCTCCCTTGCTTTCTGGAGTGTAGTGCACAGAGTGCAGTTACCCCTGGGAAATGCATTTGTATATCTAACTCCCTTTCGTAGAAAGAGCTCAAGAGGTATTTGGGTGTAGGTGATGATCACAAGCCTAGATGGCTTTTAAAAAGAGATTTGACAAATTCCTGGAGGATGGATCTATTAGTGAATGTTAGCCAAAACAGTTATATGGGATCTCCTGGTACAAAGGCAGGTAGGCAGCATATCTCTGAACAGGTCCCCAGCCTGGGTAACAGTAATGAACAGAGGGTTGTCCTCCATTTCAACATGTGGTACCTGACTGAATTGAGATCATGGCACATCTGGAGCAAGGGATTCAGTCTCCCCCCCTCCCACAGTGCCATTTTCCCAGCTGAAATCGTCTGGGGGGCATTATTTTACCATTTGTGGAAATCCATATGTTCCCTAGGATACATGAGAAATTTCCAATGGGCCAAACAGGCCTCCTTGCAACATTATAGGTCATGAAAGTGGTCCAGGGGAGAAGGCTGAAGTCTTTTCTCATGTCCTGCAGTCCCAATTCGAATGCGGCACTGCAGGGATGGGAACAGAGGAGAACCCACAGCTCACTCTAGTTACACAGGGTGGAGACCTCAGCCTCTGCAGTGGGCCAAAACAGCAGGATTAGAGTATTGCTTGGATGGGGAGGGGAGAAGGAAAGGGAAAAGTTGAAGATGAGGTGGGAAAGACCAAGGTATATGATACCAGTAAAGTGCATGAATAAACGTTTGGACAGAAAAAGCTAAGCCATTTGTATCTTCACTTTGAAATGGCAGTGGGACATTTCAAGAGGAAATGTCAGCAAGACAGAGATATGGGACTTGGAACTGGAACTCTGGACTAGTTGGGCCTTTGGTCTAATCCAGTGAGGCAGCTCTTAACGTTGAATTGACAGCCTATTGAAGTCTAGCAATTAAATAACATGATGTTAGCCAAAGGCATCTTGTTTACCGGAAAGCAGTTTTAAACTTTTTATCAACTCTGTCTGTACTGTGGAAGTAAAATGATTACTGCTAATGGTATGTTTGTGAGGACACATAGCTGTAAATAATTTTTATTCCCAGATAATAAATTCTGAAGCACTGTAACACAAAACAAACCTGTCATTATTTTCTGCACCCTTATTCCAAGGGCTGTTTGCAGTCAGTGTTTATTGCATGTCACTGCTGAATTGAAGCATCTGCTGTATGCATCGTAATACACATCTGCCCTACATCTGCCTGGTATTATCATCTGCAGCAACAACATATGGGACCTGGCAGTAGCATTCTTATAGTGCAGTGTCCCTGTGCTATAAGAAGGTTGCATTTTCCCATGTCCATTGATTGAACTTAGAAGCATTTGGGCAAAAATCCATGAACCCAGATGTGAGGGCTTTTGCCCTTGTCCATTCTCTCGGGATCAAAAAAGAACTTTTTTATTTTTAAAAAAGGTTGTCATCTGCCCAAGTATTCAAATTTACCCCCCCCAAAAAATAATCTTAATAAAAAAACAAACATGCAAGAGACACAGGAATGACCACAACAGCTGTTGCGAAGGATTGGCTGTATTTTTTTTTATATTTCACAAGAGGGAAAATGAGAAGTAAAATACAGAAAAGTAGGAGAGAAAGGTTTTATTGTATGTAGTTTTAGGGTGAGATTTTTTTTCCCCAGTTGGGAAGGGGGGGGGCTGAAAAATGATGACAAAACTGGAAACAGTAGTCAGATATCTGTAGGGAGGGTCCAGGTGTTGCCCACGATAACTCAACAGTATGTTGATGGAGAATATGGTTTGTCATATGTATTAAGAAAACACCTATGCTGTGTCTCTAAAGAACCTGCTCAAGGTAGTTTACAAAGTAAAACATGATAAGCTTACAACACCATGAGTACAACTGAAAGTTACAAAAACTTATTACAACCCAATGGATAGTTCTGCTGTGATGCAAACAACCAAATATACATTAAACCAAATGATGCAAACCAATATTACAGCAGCACCAAAAATTCGATGATATTGGTCAGTGTTGCTTTAAGGGAATCTTGTTGATTTGATAGTACTTGTGGAAGATGCTTGTCAGCTTCAGCTTTGACTTCATAATTCTGTTTAACTCACACTTGAGATTACTTTGTTATTTTAATGGCAAATCTATAATCTTGAAACAGAGTCAATAATGTCACCAGGAAAATTCATATGCAGAGCGCACAGATTTGAAGACCCAGTGACACCTACAGTGTCCTCTGCCCCTAAAGAATACACCATTCAAACAGGCACAGCATTTAATGTGCAACTGCCAATGGGAGTACTTTGGAAAGAACTACTTCATAGTACAAAAGTCCTGTGGCATCTTATATTCTAATAACATTTATTAAGTTGCTACGGGACTTCCCCTTTAGTTGGCTACAATAGACTAATATGGCTATCCCTCTACTTTATAATATCCTTTCCTTGAATATCTGAACAGTCCTGGGCATCTCTCTGTACATATTTACATTCAATATAATGTGTGAACTAGGCTAACACCAATATAGCCTGAAACAATTCCTGCAATCTTAGTGGAGGGTGGTAAGCAGTGGGGTACCGCAGGGATCAGTACTTGGTCCACTGCTTTTTAACTTGTTCATTAATGATTTGGAATTGGGAGTAAACAGTGAAGTGGCTAAATTTGCGGATGATACGAAGTTGTTCAGGGTGGTGAAAACCAGTGAGGATTGTGAGGCACTCCAAAGGGATCTGTCAAGGATGGGCAATTGGGCATCAACATGGCAAATGGGGTTCAATGTGGCCAAGTGCAAGGTGATGCACATTGGAGCCAAAAGTCCTAAATATAAATACACATTGATGGGGTCTGAACTGGCAAAGACGGAACAAGAGAGAGATCTTGGAGTTGTAGTAGATAACTCACTGAAAATGTCGAGACAGTGTGTGACTGCAATAAAGAAGGCCAATGCTATGCTGGGGATTATTAGGAAGGGTATTGAAAACAGATCAGCCAATATCATAATGCCCCTATATAAATCAATGGTGCGACCTCATTTGGAATACTGTGTGCAATTCTGGTCACCACACCTTAAAAAGGTTATTATAGCTTTGGAAAAAGTGCAGAAAAGGGCAACTCGAATGATAAAGGGGTTGGAACACTTTCCCTATGAGGAAAGGTTAAAGCGCTTAGGGCTCTTTAGCTTGGAGAAACGACGACTGAGGGGTGACATGATTGAGGTTTTTAAGATTATGCCTGGGATAGAGCAGGTCGAAAAAGAGGTCCTTTTCTCCCTTTCTCACGATACAAGAACTCGTGGGCACTCCATGAAATTGCTGAGCAGTCGGGTTAGAACGGATAAAAGGAAGTACTTCTTCACCCAAAGAGTGATTAACACATGGAATTCACTGCCACAGGAAGTGGTGGCGGCTACAAGCATGGATGGCTTCAAAAGGGAATTAGATAAGCATATGGAGCAGAGGTCCATCCGTGGCTATTAGCCACAAGGTATAGATAGGGACTCTGGGACAAGTGATGCTCTGTCTTCTTGGTGCTTGGGGGTGTCAACAGTGGGAGAGCTTCTAATGTCCTGGCCCCACTGGTGGACCTCCTGATAGCACCTGGTATTTTTGGCCAATGTGTGACAGAATGTTGGACTGGATGGGCCTTTGGCCTGATCCAACATTGGCGTCTCTTATGTTCTTATCTGGAAAAAGTCTGATTGTGATCATGAGGGTTGCTATGGCTCTACATTCAGATTGCCAGGTCTCTCCTAGCTACCAGCAGGGGATGACGGAGCAATGTTGCCAGATACAGGTTGGGAAACTCCTGGAGATATGAGGATGGAGCCTGGGGAGGACAGGGACCCCATTGGGGTATTATACCACAGAGCCCACCCTCCAAAGCATCCATTTTCTACCAGGGAACTGATCTCTGTAGTCTGGATCTGAGCTTCTGGTGGATCCCCACTCAGAAGGCTGACATCCCTAATCTATATACACAATTAACTTGATCATAAATTATATTATTGGCCATGAGCATGTTCCAGGGGTTAGCGTGGAATACTTTCATTCCAATCTAGAAGACTTCAAGCCATTAGAATCAAATAAGACTAGTTAGCCAGGACTAACTTATATCAACTCCAGCTGACATCTACCTATAGCTCAACCTGCTTAATTCAAAGCTCTTTATTTGTTAGGTGGGTGGATTGTGGGGTTGGAAAGCAGCTAGGATACATAAGCACAAAGACTTCACAAGATGCCAAAAGGTATTTTGTGAACTGCTGCAGATCACAGCAAATGCAAGAAATACTGAGGAACTTTCTAGAACCCTGGAAGAACATCAGTCAGTATCCACAATATAAAACAGTATTACAGAAAGGTCAGAAGCAGTGCCCTAACAAGAGGGATTTCCTTCGCTAAGATGGAAGAGTCAGGTTGGTAGAAGGTGATGATTTCAGATGCCCAGTGCTAGGGATGCCAGCCTCCAGGTAGGATCTGGGGATCCCCTGGAATTACAGCTCATCTCCAGACTACAGAGTTCAGTTCCCCTGGAGAAAATGGATGTTTTGGAGGGTGGATTGTATGGCTTTGTACCCCACTGAGGTCCCTGTTCTCCCCAAAATTCATGCCTAAATCTTCAGGATTTTCCCAACCTGGATCTGGCAATCCTACCCCATCCCCTGCCAGGGGGGACCTGGCAATCCACACCCAGCATACTATTGTATATGTTGCAGAATTTGGGGTTACATGAGGCTGTTTTTCTATGCTATGTAGGTTTTGCTATAACCAGGGCTATTTTGGGGCAGGAACGCACAGGAACGGAGTTCCGGCTGGCTCCCGAGTTGGCCATGCCCAGCAGGAACTCATTAGCATAACAGGCCACGCCCAACAGCAGAAACTCATTAGGATTGGCTACATTAGGGGTGTGTGGCCTAACATGCAAAGGAGTTCCTGCTACAAAAAAAAGCCCTGGGTTTTTACAACAAACAAGGTAAACAGAATAAGAAGCAAAAGGTGGGTGTGGCTGGATGACCACACTTCTGGTAACATGGGGGTGCGGCCTAATATGCTAATGAGTTTCAGCTGTTAGGTGTGGCCTATTATGCTAATGAGTTCCTGCTGGGCTTTTTCTACAAAAAAAGCCCTGGCTATAACTGACTTTGGTTTCTTGGTTCAGAAGTCCCATAAACCTTTGCTCTTTTGCTGGCAGCCTATGCATAAAAACTAAGGCCTTGCCCTGTAGATATACCTTTGCCCGAATTCATATTCCATGGCCTTCCAAGTGCCAGGCTCCAAAGCCTGAACGTATCTGTCTAGGTCTTTTTGACATCATAGTTAATAAAATATATCTGAGCAAAAGTTCACACTAGCAACTTAGGCTGGTATTTGGCAAGTTTATTTTTTTTTCCTACTCACTAAAAACCCAAGAGAGGAGATCTTCAAAATAGCTTATATACTATACCATCCCTTTCAACGCTACATTCTATGAACTTAGTCAGTCATGCTTTTATAACTTTTAAATCTTAAGTTTAACTGATAGGAAAGATTCCCTCAGCATCTCCATGTTAAAATATCTTATTTATCAGAGTTCCATTTAGAGTCTTTCAACCTTCATTTCTTCTTGTCTTGTCTCTTCCGCAGTTTGTAAGAACTTTTAGGAGCCGCTGCACCTTTCTCCGACAGGGAGTCCTCTCCAGAGGACCCCGAGTCCAGCTTGCAACTGGACTTACTGTCCTTTTCTTCTTTATCCACCTCCTCTGGCTCACCCCGCTGTGCTCTCAAAA
>NW_015161404.1:1262011-1285854 GCF_001447785.1 Gekko japonicus
TTTAAAAGCTTCTCCTTCTCCGTCATCTTCCCCGCCATCTTTTTTATTGTTTACCTTCGCCCAACTTTTAAAAGTCTCTGAATTTGCCCTCCACTACTCATTCGTGCCTTGGTAAGTCTTTCCAGCAGTTTTTAAACCACTTTGCTTCTGCTCCCCCCCATCTCGCTTACAGTTTGTGCGCCTGGGAGGGGCCCCTCCCCACTCACTTTGCTCTCTAGTCCGTGGGGTTTTGGGGGAGCTTTCTTTTTAGTTTATCAGATCACTTCCATCTGACTCACGTTCATTATCGGCCATCCGACCTCTTTTACTTTCGTTTTCCACCGCTTGATCTCCTGCGCTTGTCCGGGCCAGCTTCACTAATTCCAAACAGACACAGATGGAGGGACCATGGGGACGGAGAAGCGCCTTGATTCCCCAGCATTGTGCTGGGGAAGAGGCAACCTCTCAGAAGTCCCTTGGCCAGGAGGCTTTCGCCAGTCTCCTGGGGGGAGTGCGATACATCACCCCCCTTCCTTTCCGCCTGCATGCAGTTTCACCCCCGAGTGGTCCGGGAGGTGTGACTGCTCAGCATGCGGCCATCCACTGGAAGCGGTATTTGGCAAGTTTAGTATATTTTAATTGACCCCTCATTTGATTCCTATTGGCTGAAAAGAGTATAAAAAGAAGGCTTTGGGCTTTGTTTGGGGCTGTTTGGTCAACACCCCACCTAGGCTTGAGTGAGGTCTTGTTCCATAGTCCAGGAGGTCCTTGCTCTTTCTGAAGTGTACACTATATCAGGTATTGGGATTTTTCTATATGCTATTGGTTATTAATATTAAATATATGCTATTGAGTTTTACTCGTGTATGGTTTTAGAGTTAATAAATACTTTTAGTTTTAGGCAACTGTTCTTGCTGTGTTTCTCTTCCTCTGGAGGCCTGAGTTCCCTAGCCAGATTCCACCCACCCATAGAAAAGAACCCCAATGTGGTTGGGGATCCCTGGAAGAGGCCTGGACCCCTAAAATTCCCCTACAGTATACACTCTGGGGACAGGAGGAATAAAATCAGATGAAAGCCAGAAAACGAGCAGTGATTAATGTGCCCTAAAGTAGGGTTAACCCTAAAGTAGGGTTGCCACCCCCCCAATGGGGGTGGGGTTTCCCCTCTTTTGGGGCCCCCAATCCACCGCTTGCCAGCTGGACGGTGGGGGAGCCCCGCCCCGAAGAGCCCTGTCATGCCCAGTGTGCCTGGTGCAATGATGTCACCCAGAGGTGACATCATCATGCCGGGCACATCATACATGGGGCACTCTAGCATTTGGGTAAAAACCCATGGTGACCTTAGAGTTTTTTACCCAAATGCAAGAGCATCCCCTGAATGTGTCTGGTACGATGTTGTCACTTCCAGGGGCCATCATCACGGAGGTGCACAAAGGATGCACGCCAGAAGACCCTGGGAGCCGGGCTGGTGCCCCCTGCTGGGACACTGGTAAGACCTGACAAGTCTAAACTAAAGGGAGTTTTTGGCTGTCATAATTAGGCCTAATTAGAGATATAAGCACAACATTTTAAAACAAACTGTGTTAAGTTCTGCATAGTCCTTATTTGTCAAACTCTGCTTCAGCCGTGTTTTACATTCTAATTAGTAAATAAGCACATCCACTGCGGCCTTTTTTGCATAGAGCCTGGTTCACATTCATAGGACTAAAATAGCCCACTGGGTTCATCGTGTCCACTCAACAGTCTTAGCGTTACCAAGCTCGAAACTCTGTAGGGGTGGTTGTAATTTAGAGATATATTCTTATAAAGACAATAAGAGGATGGGAATTTGTTGGCCAGAGAAGAGAAGCTGCCAACAGGTTTGAGTTAGAGAGCATCAAGAGAAGCTAGGAAAATCCTGTTTGTCTGGCAATAGACTGTTGGTGTTTCCATCATATGACTGAACCACTAACTCACCACAGTATCTGCACAATAGTTGTTTTGTGGACAGAGCACCACAGTTTTAAATATGTGATCATGCAGAAGGGCCCTGGTTTGGTTTTGTTTTTTTAAGCCAAAACAAACAAACAGTTAGGGATACAGCAGTGCACACCAATTTCCTCTCCATTACAGCACCTCATACAGTCGTCAAATCCATCTCATTTCTCCACCATAAATTGTTTATATAGAGTTTGCAAATATAAGAAAATACAGTTTTTAGTTGCTACTAATACAGAGTTTCCCTAAGCATGCTATTAAGTTTTGAATTATATTGTACAGTGTATGACTCTTTATTCTAAGTACAAGTATATTAGGATCTTACTCCCTCAAGAGTATCTGGGGCTCCTTCAATATGTAAATGATATAGAGCTAAAGTAGAGGGAGTGCCCTCATGCTTTCCCCAGAATTTTTGTAGTTATCAACTTTTTCTTGATTTTCTGATTTCTCTTAAGTTTTAAAGACTTAATTTTGTGTCTTTTTCCTTTTATAAGTGTAAAAATTGTGTTCTAAGAATTGCTGTCTATATTTCCTCTTTATAGTAGCTTGTAATTCCATAAATTGATATATTTTTTTGTTGTCTCTGAGTTGGTAAAGAAGTCACTGTTTTGAAAATTTCATCAGCCATAATTTTTTATAAAGTCTCTGGTAAATTTTTGTAATTGTATTTGGCTTTGTAGGCAAATTCCAGTCATCTTGATTGTAGGTTCCCTCTGTGTTTTCAAGGCAATCCAATCTTTTTTCCTCCTCTTTCCATGCTGTCTGGGCTACTTGACTCTTAGATTTGAGTTGTTGAGTCTTTATTTGGATCTCCATCTGTACTGAGTGAAAGGCTTCTTCAGTAGCTTTTTTTATGGCCACATTGAGCATGTTCAGAAGATCTTTCAAGGGAACTTGAATAGGTTTGACATCCATAAATTCTGATGTAACTAACAATAAAGCCGCTGAAGTCATTTTTCCAGAAATTATAGTAAAATCAAAGAGTCTCTAAAGATGATTTCCCCAGCGAAGTTTTGCAGAGATAACAATGTTAAAAAGTGTATGTCAGGAGCTGCTGTGTTGTAGAGGAGGTTAACTTAGGGCAAAAGGCTTATCAGAAGTTTGCATTCCAAAGCAATTAGTCAGGCGAAAATGGAGTTTTATAGTTTCAGTAGAGATAAACATACATTTTATGGGAAGTAAGTGCATAAACAAGTTCAGAGTAAGATTCATTAAAATAAAGCCTTTATAATTCAAATATAAAATTATAACAAATCCCAAAATTCAGTTTTTATTACAAAGTTTCCATAGAAAGGACGAGAAGATTTATTAGGCTACTAAAGTTCAGAGTCATAAAGAGGGTACTAATTCTTGTCAATGTCAATTGAAGAAGGTGCAGTCTTGTTTTCTTCGCCCAGTAGATTGTTTGCACAGTTAACTTTAGATCCTTTTGCTAGCCGCAGCAAAGGTGTGAGGGGGGCAGAAAAAAAGATTCTTCACCCCTCCCAGTCTTTTTAATCTTTGAAAGGGCTGACGTTATGTAGTAGAATTTTGGTTAAAGTTGCTTTTAAAAGTACTCATGGTGCTATGCTTCACCAGTGTTGCGGATGAGGTGCAAGCTTTTAAGTCCCTCTTTAGTGGGTAGCTGACCATAGGTGTTCTTCTTCGTTTCTTGCTAGAGACAATCCACAGGCTTTCACTGTCCCCCCTCCAGGGAGTGCAGTGGAGCTCGGGATCCCCCGAGTATCCTCTAAAGATAATGAGAAGCTGGCGGTGCCTGGGAGCAAGTCCCGGCTCCGTCCGTCTTGCAGTGCTGCGGCCAGAAGGGCCTTGGTAGTAAATGTTAACAGTAACGGCTGCAGTCCTAAGGGCACTTTCCTGGGAGTAAGACCCAATGATAATGTGTGTAGATCGGCTTATGACTGGTTCATAGTCACAAAACTGTTTTCCTACCATTTTTAACAGAAAAACAAGGGGTTTTGTTAATGCTCATGCTTTACTTCAGTTGCTTGGTTTTTCTCTCTTTCTCAGGGATGCATCACATGCTATAGAGCTGCTACATGGAGGCAGTTCTGCAGAAGAAGTTATTTGCCACATCTTATATAGCAGTGATGGCGAACCTTTTAGAGACCGAATGCCCAAAATGCGACCCAAAACCCACTTATTTATTGCAAAGTGCCAACACGGCAATTTAACCTGAATACTGAGGTTTTACTTTAGAAAAAACAACTCATACATTAACTTAAGATGATCCAAACAAAGTAAGGAAAGCAATCCCAAATGCTTTCATTTACTTAAAATTATTTGGCAGAGAATTCGACACTTTAATGATGGTCTGGGCCTGGCTGGGGTGATGGCACGCGTGCCTGCAGAGAGGGCTGTGAGTGCCACCTCTGGCACCCGTGCCATAGGTTCGCCACCACTGTTATATAGCAATGTGTATAGTATTAACTGCTACACAGATGCAAAAAGCATTCCATGGATTTACTTTGTAATGTGGGAAATATTCCTTGCCAACTTGTGGTGGAGTATGATGAAAAGGAAAGGCAGATTTGCGAAGCCAGCACAGGAAAATTGACTTGTGCAAAGAGATTAGAGGTGAAATCTAGGAAACAGAACAATACTTAATAACCACTCACTTCCATGTTGAATGCAGTAATGAGCTAGACAGCATGACCTCGTCAGCTAAACAGTTCCTACCAGGGGTCATTTCCTGCAGGAGCGCACAGGAGTGGAGCTCTGGCAGTAAAGAGCCCACATGCAACAAGCCCCACCCCCTGCTCCCAGCAGTCCTCAGTCAGAGCAAGAAGCAGCCAGGTAAGCTGCAGAGCCCCCATCCCCCGGTCCAAAACAGTACAGTGGCACCTTTAAGACCAAGTTTTATTCAGGTACAAGCCCTCCCTCCTCTGCAAGGACAGATCTGCACGTTCCCCCCTCCCCCCCATAGCTAGCATTCCAAAACAGTCCAGTGCCGCCTGAGCGGTGGGTGTTGCCTTCTGACACACTTCTGGTGATGTCAGGGGGTGTGGCATATGCAAATAAGTTATGCTAATGAGTTATGCTAATGAGCTCCTGCACCTCTTTTTCTATGAAATGACCCCTGGTTCCTACACATATTCATGAAACTAGGTGTTGTTGTTTTTTTAAGAACATTGTATTATTTTGCATCAACACAAAGATTTAAGGAAAAGAAGGCAAGGCAACTTTGGTAGACAGGATTTTCTTGCTGTCAAGTTACAGCTGACTTCTTGTGATCCTGTTGGCTTTTTAAGGCAAGAGACATTTCAGAGTTGGTTTGCCATTGCCTGCCACTGTGTAGCAACCCTGGCATTCCTTGGTGGTCTCTGATCCAAATACTAGCTAGGGCTGACCCCGCTTAGCATCCAAGATCTGACAAGACTGGGCTAGCCTGAGCTACCCAGGCCAGGGCATGGATAAAGACTTACTGATTGTTAAAAATGTTTTTATTTACCATGGGATGTGATAGACTATTTACATCCTAATGCAAACAGGGGTCAGAAAGAGAGTAGGCCCATCTGCTGGTATTGTGTCACATCTTTCTCATACCCAGACAATCTTGGCATTGGAAGAAAACATGACTCCACTGAGGCATCTTTTAAAACAGCGGGAGCTGCAAAGTGCAGGAAACTTTGGATGCTCTCAGTGAACTGCAGAGGAGTTTTTACACATGACATTCTGCACCTTGCTTTGTTTTGATTTATTAAGCGTACATAAGATGATCCAATATTTGCCCACTGCCTTTAAATCAGTGGGGTTTTCATTCTAAATGACAACCTTTGCATTTTATTAGTATGGCTTATTCTTTAATAAGCCTTTACTGTGCCAATATATCACATCACCACTGTTAGAACAAGCTCTTGTACCGGATATAAATTACCCACCAGCAGGCCGTGACACAATCCAGTTTCCTAGAACACTCAGGACAGGAGAAGACATTTCAGTTTCCCTGAAAGTATAGAAACCTTTCCCTTTATATTTTAGAGGATCAGGTGGTAATGAAATCTATCCATTGTCTGTTTCATATGTCACACAGTACTGATCTGTTCTACTGGAAAACAGTGTTTCACTTATTCCCTGGGAAACAGTATCTCAAAAGGAGAATGTTCTAGCTTTTTTTCCCCTCTTTAGGTACAGTTAGTCTTTTCTTAATATAGTCACTATGAGAAGACCAGTTACACATGAAGAATTAATATGTATGCTGCTAAAATTGTAAGTCAGAATGGTGTCACTCAGCAACTAAATGGAAACGTTAGAGTCCCTGGTTTTGTACTTTCTGGGGCCATGCGTAAACTCCATTATCTCATTTGTGAAATGAGGCAATAGCCCATGCTTATGCTCTAAATTATAGAAAGTGACCTTGGCTAAAAGCCAAGAGATCAGGACTCAAACATCTCACCCTTCCTTTTACTGTTGAGTGTATTTTTCTTAAAGTTTCCGTGCAGGAGAAACTTTACCCACCAGCAGCAATGCAGTTCACCCAAATCCACCCGATTCCTGACTCATTCTGTGCATTTACCCCTCATTTACTTTACAGAATCTCATTGGTTTCGTATTTGGTTACTGTTTCATTCATTCATTGAAGAAATGTGAAGAGCTTTCCATAAAACCTTTTTCTAGTACAAACAGATAAGGTGTATCATAATTCTCTTTCCACCCACCACTGTCCTTCTCCAGGTGAGTTCTGAGTTCATTCTTTTAAGATGAATTCATTCTTTTAAGGTGTTACCAGTTAGTGTGCCCCCTCCCCATTAGTGTTATTAACTTCAGTCATGTTTTCTGCTTTACCACTGTAACAAATTGTGGGAATGATCCAATCAATATTCAGTTACAGTGGTACATCCTCAGCAGGTATTGTTACATTCCTGGTTGGCACCTTTACCATGGCGGGCCCTCCCTGGTCCCTCAGGTCCTCCTCAGTCACCAACCTTGGCTCTTCCCCTGAGCATTCTCAGTCAGATTTGCTGGGCTGCTTGGAGGGGGTCATGACTCCCTGGGCCCATGCCTGCTCCCCACAGGAACTGCTCTATAGTTGGGGATATCATGGGCTCAGAGCTTCCCATGAGTCCTTGCACTAGCTGGCACTGGGAGGGATTGTGCATCAAAGCTGGGGGGTGGGGACCTGGGGCCCATGATCACTTGCATGCAGAAATTCTTGAAAGGTCCAGGGTTGCTGAAAAAACGAATGGAGGCAAAACTGACTTTGGGGCCCCCAAAGTAGGAGGTAGGAGGCCACCAGATGGCTGACTTTGGGGATCAATGGTGGGCTAACTCTGAGAGGTGGGAATAGGTAAGGCCCTGTGTGTTGGACCTGCAGTTTTTCTTTTTGAGACTCTGTAGTGTATTCTGACCACCACCGGGGGCCAGCGAACAGCCAGAGCTTGGCTCTGGAAGAACAATAGGGACTAGGCTCCTAGTCCCTCCACTGGGGAACCAATGGGAACCATGGCGGGAGATTCAAACCCACCAATGGTGACCAGGGGTGTGTCCCCAGGTATGTATATAGTTGGCCTGCTGGCCGTTTGTTCCTTGTTCTTGTTGTGTACCAAATAAAGCGTGCCATGCACCACGTCATCGTCGGTCGTTTATCCATGCGGCAACCCACTACATAACAGACTCTTTACTTGAAGGATGGGACTGGTCTGCCTAGGGGATACCAGGGTCCAAGAACTGATTTAATGCTTCATAAGGGTGTACAGATTCTTAGAAAAAGCATGGGTTTAATATTAAGAATGTCTTAAGAAAAAGAGTAATAGCAAAGGGAATTAGCAAACTGAATACAGAGTTGGAAATATGTGCATGCATGCACACATGCACACAATGAATATTCTACAAATCCTAACATCTACTAAATCCTAATGTAAACATCTCTTACTAATATATAGAAGTATATGGGAAGGAGAAATGTAGAAGGAAAACATACAAGCCTGTTCCAGTCTAGTGAGGTTATTGGTGAGAGGAGAAAGCAGCATAGGTGAAAGCTATGTAATCTTTACAGACTCCTACGTTGCGATGGCAGGGCTGATGCAAAGTCACGTGCACATTCCCTCTGAGATGCATAGTCACCCAGAGGTTTGGAGCCAGTTGCTGAAGACCTGAATTGAGATGGGAACCAACAGCTGGGACAAAGTGCTGTGGTTCTTAGGGATAACTTTATACCCCAAAAGTGTGAAGATAGAGGGGGAATTAGGATGTTACTCAATGATCGGTTTGGAGCCAAAAATATCAGACTTCATTGGTGGATCAGTGAGATAAGTATTTCTCAGGGAGGGGGAAACTGGAGACGTGATGTCTTCTTTGATGAGGTTTATGCCCCAGAAGGAATAACAGTCTATATGGTCACCATTTGGTACGTTATAACTAGCTGAAACAATCAATTTTCAGTGTTGACCCAGACTGATTTTTCTGTCAATTAATGATGTGTCAGATAGCTATAAAATCAACTCTTACCTAGTGATGGATCCTTAGGTGAATTTTTTTAAAAGCCCATGGTTTGAAAATATGTTGAAGGCCTTGCTTCAACCAATACATTTTAAGTATTTTGTTTAAACTTAAAATCTGTGATGATGTAAGAGATAGAAGTGTCATGCTTTGGGGAGACTGGAATAAACTGAAGCAAATAAAGCAGTCCAGTATTAAACAAGGATGCTTTCAACAATCATGTTTGCATCACGTTAGGATGGTTTAAGGGACTAATTCATTCTTTCAGCTCATAAAGTAAAGGCAACATTAGATATGACCTGGGAAATCCAGGTTTGATTTCCTATATTTAAAAAAGAGTTTAAAAGCAGCTGAGAGGGCTCAGTTCAGAAAGAGCAACCCAGTGAGTTTTGTGGTTAAGTAAGGAGTTGGACCCAAGTGTCCCTTAACCCAGTGCATCCTTCAAGCCACTGCCTCACACTAGCTCGTGCTCAAAGTCTGTATTAGGTCATCTTCAGTGTTACTAGCCATAAAGGGTAGGCTTCTGTCCTACATAAAGGCAATAATTATCCTGATTAAAATGGGTGACTTTTCACAATTGTTGACGATCCTTGTGTGAAAGAGTGGGGCTCAGTTTGTGGAAGCCCTGCCTAGACAGGATATTAATATTTATGTAAAAGAAAACAAAAGGGAAAAATTCAGAAGTCTCTTTGTTCAAAAATACAACACGGTTCAGTATAGCAACATTCGTGTATGTTCTGGTTTTGAATAACATTTCCTTCGTGTTAGCCCCTATGAAAATGTAAACAGGTGCTGGAGAGCTAGTGTTACATTTGAAGAAAAATCTATTCAAATAACATGCCCACGCTTGTCACAGTTTGATGAAAATAGCCTTAGCTGTAATAAAATGAAAATAATAGACAGGTTCCTCCTGAAAGCCTTCTAGAGTCTAGATAGCAGAGTGATTTTGAAAAGAAAGTTTTGTACAGCAATATATACAATATTACAACAATACGAGTCCATAGAACCGAAACAGAATGGCCATATTCCTGAGAGAAAAAGGAGCTCTGAAGCAGGGCAATGTTCAGCTGTTTTTCTCCATTCCAGCAGCACTGTGGAAGAAGTTACACCTGGACAATATGCTTTTCCTCAGGGCTTTCAAAGGGGTAATGAGTCACATGACTGACCCCTTCAAACAGAGCTAGAATGAGTCAGTGTTGCTAAATTTTAGTCAAAACTGTAATTCTTTGCCATGGACAGGTCTTCATTTTTGTAAACCATATCTGAATTTGCTTATGAAGAGGTGGTTTGCTTCTATCAGAATAGCCCAAGTCAGTGTCAGTGTTGTAGCAATTGAAGTCATGGCATCACCAGTGTTCCCTCTAAGCTGAGTTAGTGTGAGCAGTTTTTTAGCCTCCAGCTCCCACATTTTTGTCTTAGCTCAGGAAGGACGGCTCCAGAGCAAACTAATCTATGCAGCAGCCAAATCACTCACTCACAACTTTAATGCCAGTAGCTCACAAAGCAGAATCTTTGCCCACCAGACTCCACAGCTCAGAGGAAGCATTGGTCATAACATAGGCTACTTCCTTTGAGTCATAGGAGAACCATCACCTATTTCCATGCTGTACTGTTCTCATGTGAATCTAGGGTTCCCTATCTCTAGGTGGCACCTGGAGTTCTCCTGCTATTACAACCAAGATCAATTCCCATGGAGAAAATGGCTGCTTTGGAGGGTGGTCTCTGTGGCATTATACCCTGCTAAAGTTCCTCCCCTCCCCAGACTCCCCTCCCCAGACTTCATCCCCCAAATCTCCAGAAATGTCACAACCTGGAACTGGCAACCCTATGTGGGATGCCTGGCTCCTGCCTTACTGTCCTTTAGGCACCAGGACAAAACACGTCCTTGGAACCAGGCTTTTCACTGAGGGATCCAATATTTTTTAGCATTTTTCATGTTCTACTGGCACTGTTTTATGATTTTTTTTAAAAAAAAATCTAAACATTGTTCCTTGCTGCTTTGTGCTCCCATTGGTTTTATTTTTCGTAATTCTTATGTTGTTTTTATGATTTGATTGCAGATCAGTGGGGAAGTGGCATATACCTTTTCTAAATGAATAGAAGAATCTCAGTAGAAGAGGAACTCTGTACGTAGGAAACAAATACTGAGGTCTTTGAGCAGCCTGGTCGTAGAAGCTGGTGCTTGCTGACGTTAACAAGTGGCAGTCGCCATCAGAGAAAAAGCTTAAAAGAGGAAACTGAGAAATAGTTACAGGTGATAATTTAAATGGGGCCAACTGCCAATCACTTCTGGACCAGTTTTTGTTACAGGTTTTGTTCTTTTACAGAGTATCACTAGTAGAGTACAGTGTATTTGCTACAGAACTTTCTAGTACTTCCAGTTCAGCAGCTGGATGTGATCTAAATATGCTGTTGCCCTTGGCTATTAAGAATCCGTAATTTAGGTGGGAGCTTTCTCTAGTTTAGGTTTTTCCAATTAACTTTTTTATATTTTCCAACCCAGAGTTGGCAACTCTATGAATCAGTGCAGAAAGTGGTAACTTCCTGGGTCAAATGTTACTTCTTCTTTCCAGTTTTTCCATCTCCCACTGACACCACTGCTACGTGTAGGGGTTAAGCAGTGGACTCTAATCTGGGGAACCAGGTGTGATTCCCTACTCCTCCACCTGCAGCCAGCTGGGTGACCTTGGAAGAGCAGTTGTCTCCGAGCTCTCTCAGCCCCGCCTACCTCACAGGGTGTCTATTGTGGGGAGAGGAAGAGACTCTGAGTGAAGGGCGGGGTATAAATCCTCTTCTTCTTCCTCCTCCTTCTCCAGCCATGACAATCTTGTTAAAAAACATTTCTGAATTTGGTGGCTATGTGTGCAAGAAAACAGCATTTCCACTCAATTTGTTTCTCTCCCCTAATATATCTTCATTTGAAAATATCACCGTTCTTGTGAAAATACTGGAAAAAATAGTTACACTTTACGTTAATGTTCTGGATAATCTATGATGATTTATATAGAATAATTTTTGAAAGAGCTTTGTTTTAATTTTTCTCACTCACTATGTACTAGTTCAGAGTGATCAATCTTGTTAAAATGCCAGTGGAATCATTTATGATAAGACCATTAATGTAACATTTTTTAGCCACAGCAACTGCAAGAATTGCTGCTAGTGAACTGTGGCAGGATTTCTGAAAGGCTTCATTGACATCCTACAGTTCTCTGTGGATTAATGACAAGCAGTGTGCATCACAGAGCCCTTTCTTAAGGTGTTCCATGTGATGTGTCATAGTACTCTTGTGATCAGCTGATATTTCAAGATCTCAACTTTCCTGTGTCTATTCCAACATGTTTCTGAGCTATCTATATTCAAAGGAATGGTTCCCAAAGATGTGTCCTTACCATTAAATATAGGTTCATTTCTGTTTGTATGTGAATATCAGTGTTTTTTAAAATCTTGCTTTTGAAGGAAAAGGCACACTTTGTAACCTACAATGGAAACCCAGCAGGGCACTAGTAACCACAGGGAAACAACAGAAAGGGGAGGGAACCCTATGATTACAAAATTCACCCCACCTAACACTGCTTTCATTTGTTTAGGAAATAATTATCTTACATGTGCTCACATATAATAGATTCTTAATGTTTCTCTAAAGCAACAGAAAATGTTAGAGTACATTTTTTAAATGAGTAGCATCACAAAACTCAGTTGACATAATAATTAACACTTTATTGATGAAGGGCTATTATTTAAATCAATAGAGTTACTCTTGCGTATTGATTTCTGCACCCTGCTGTTAAAAATATTGATTATATTCAGGAAGGCTACTGAAATACAGTTAGACTGAGTAGGATAAAAAAGCTGATCAAGAATTGTTTATGCTATAAAAGGTACATTAGACAACAACAAACATCTTAAAATAATGTAAGAATGCTATTGAAGAGGGAACTCAAATGAAATGTGAAGATGTCAGTAGAATTGCAAAATATTGGTGGTTAATATTATTCCAGATGTGATTGTGCAAAACCGCCTCTGTCTTTAATTGTTATTTATCTTGTGCACTTAAAGTTCCCCTGAAATTCAAGGCCAAATTGACAAGTAAGCCAGCAGACCTTGGGACTATCAGCCCCTGGTTTTACCCTGCATGAAATGAGAAACCTTTCATCTTCTTTTATGTTTTTGCACATTGTTTAGAACTCAGAGGTGGGAAGGGACTCTCACATTGTGCTGGGTAAGAAAGACCCTGTCCCTCTTCCAAGGGAGAAGAGAGAATATGATGAAAGAAAGCAATTTCTGAATCCATATGGAGTTCAGAAGCAGTGAGAGAGGTTCTTGCTAAAGTTAAGTGTGTGATCTGTCCTCCTTCACAAATCATACACATTAGCAAGAGTTCGGAATAGGTATCAGTAACAACTACAAAGAATGGTTAACTACTATGACTGGATTGAAAATTCACAGAACCCTGCAGAAATGGCATATCAAAAATTGCCTGCCAAGGTTTCTGGATTTTTGAAAATCAGCTTACATCACTGTGTAAATAAAATATATTTTGCCCAAAATAGAATAAAAACAATTCTGGAACTTTAAATGTAAGGAAGTGGCACCCCATGACTTTATGAGGAAAGCTGATCCTTTATTAAATTATTTTATTAAATTAACTAAGACATTTCTAAAATGTACAGGAAAATAGAGAAGTTGTCAAAACAAGGTCTACCAAATTCCTGGCAGCAATTTTACTGTATTACTTTCAAGCAAGTAATAGACCGGGCATACCGTGGCACCTGGCTACAAAATGTTTTGACACATGGGACCAATTTCTGGCAATTTGTCTTCACTTCCCACTTTACATGGGTGGTGGAGAAAAAGCATAACCATTTCATAACCATTTTTTAACAAATTAGATTTTAAGCACATACTTTTGACTCTGTGAACATCTGAAGGCAAGCACTCTTTACAGTTTGGCGTTTAGTCTGCCCCAATAATCATGTAACAAGTTATGAGTTTTATAACACTTAACATTTTGTGATGTTTCCAGGGACTGAGTCCAAACTCCACTTCCAGACCCAATATTCTCATAAGGAAAGGCCCCAGGCCCCCTATACTAATCTTTGTGATACTGTAGAGAGCAGGCTATAGGTCTGGAAGAAGCCCAGGTGTCTGGTTGCTTAAAAGTATGATAGTGTTTCCTAGGAATTCAAAAATACTTTTTCCAGCCTTGCTAGCTGGATAGGTATTGGGATGAGAAGTAAAAATAAACAAGTAATTCAACATTTCTTACAGTTCCTCATAATGGGCTTTTTCACAAGTAATGCTAAGTGAAAGGTGTTTATTATAAGCCATCTGTGTGATACACGGGGAATGTTTACATTAATATTCTTTTCTATCCCAGCCAAAAGCTGTCAATGGAAGGATTTAGGCTTGATTTCTTTAATACCTGCTGAGTATGACAGATTGTGGGTTATAGGTTTGTGATAAGTGCTGAAATATCACCATGCCGTTGCTCAATCTAGTTTTGAAAATTTTGTATTAGACTTGTAGGTGCAAAGTGAATTAGTCAGACGGCCATTTTCTGTTGGTTCAGTGCTTACTGCACTTTGACTAACCAATGCCTTTGCTCTACTAAAATGGCGGTATGAATCATCCATTAGAGAACATTTAGTTATTTTTTTACCAAGGTAAGGAGAATGATCAATAGACAAATTGCTTACCTGTGATTGTTGTTCTTTGTGTGGTCATTGGTGTGGTCACACATATATGTTCTATGCCTGTGCTGAAGCAACTTTTGAAAGTTCTAGAGCTCTAGTGATGAAATGCTACTTGTCCCTCTGGGCATGTCTTGAAGGAACCACCTTCCTGTTCAGTTTCCTCTACACAGCTGTCTTAACATAATGCACAAGCATGGAGCCAGAAGCAGGGCAGGAAGGCTGTATGACTGCATGCATGACCACTCAAAGAGCATCAGTTACAGGTAAGCAACCTGGTTTTCTTTGTTATGATCTCTGTGAAGCCCTACATCTTGATGATTAACAAGCTAAGATATGTAGTTGATGGTGCAGGCTTCACTTCAGAAGATGATCAAATCACCTAGACAAATGATGCATCTGCCTGTGCTGAGGGAGTAATGGAAGAGGAAAGCTGAGGCAGTTTTCCATGTTGCTGCTCTGTAAATCTCTCTTAGAGACAGGCCATTTAGAAAGGCAGCAGAGATCAGTCCAGTTGAATGTGCCTGTGGGGCTTCAGACAAAGGCCGCTTTGCTAACAGAACAATGAAATAGCTGAAATCATCCACCTCATCATTCCTGGGTGTTGGACCCTGCAACACTTCTTGGAACCAGTACACCACAGAAACAAACCATGGTCCTTTCCTAAATTTGTAATAAGATGTAGATAGAATGAGAGGGCCTGTTTGACATCCAGTTATGTGCTTTTTGACCACCATCTGTCAGGAAATAGAAATGGTGGGCACTATAATATCCTCCAGATGATAATGACTGGGAGATGCAGGTTCAAAATCCTTGGACTAGTCATCCTTTCTCACACCAGCCAACCTTATAGGATTGTTGCAAGAGCAAAATAGTGAAGTATGTATGCCACCTTGAGCTCCAGGGAGGAAGTACAAGATACAAATTTTAGATATATATTGCTTAAGATGGACAGTGGAAACCACCTTTCTTGGTCGAGACCTTGGGCCAGATCTCTGTCTTAGATGGATTTAACTTCAACCAGCTCTGCTTCAGCCACCAAATCACAGCTTCAAGGCAATGATCAGGTCTGCCAGTGCAGAGTCCAACTGCTTATCCAGCAGGTAGAAGAGCTGTGTGTCATCTACATATTGGTGGCATCCACCTCTGAACCTTCTAACAAGCTCTGCTAGAGGGTGCATATGTGTGTGTGTGTGTGTGTTAAATAGTGCTGGGGAGAGAATCACATCTTGTGGAGCCCCACGCTCAAGAGAGTGCTGGACAGAGCACTCATCCCCAACAGCTACCCTCCAATGGCATCCCTGGAGGAATGAAAGGAACCATGCTAAGGCCAGGCAGTCAACCAGGATCAAATGATCAACTATGTCAAATGCTGCTGACAAGTCCAATAAAATCAGCAGCACAGAACTGCCCTTATCCAGTTGATGGCAGAGGTCATCCACCAAGGCTAATAGCACGGTCTGACTTCCAATTGCCGGCCTGAAGCCATACTGGAAGGAGTCAAGTGCTGATGTCTCATCAGGAAATCCTGAAGCAGTTCTGCCACTGCCTTCTCAATCACATTCCCGAGATAAGGCAGATTTGATATTGGGTGGTAATTGGCTAGGTTCTCAGGATACAATGATGGTCTCTTGAGAGGGGCCTAACTATGGCCTCCTTCAAGGACCTAAGGAAGCAACCCTGGGAGAAAGATTAATAATCACTCTCAGGAGGCCTCCAGCCATATCACAGCAGATTTAACCAGCCATGAGGTGCAAGAATCCAAGAGGCAGGTTGTCGGCTTTACAGCTGACAGGATCCTGTCAATATTAGCAGATGAGAGCTGGTTGAAGTGTTTCAAAAAAGAACCCTGATGTGAATATGGAGCCTCCGGTACACTGTTGTTGTTGTTGTTCAGTCGCACAGTCGAGTCCAACTCTTCACCAGGAATCACGCCAGGCCTTCCTGTCTTCCGCCGTCCTCTGACGTTTGCTCAATTTTATGTCTGTTGTATCTATGACACTGTCTAACCATCTCATCCTTTGCCGTCCCCGTCTTCTTTGACCTTCAATCTTTCCCAGCATCAGGGTCTTCTCCAGTGAGTGCTCCCTTCTCATTTGGTGGCCAAAGTATTTGAGCTTCAGTTTCATTATCTGGCCTTCCAGGGAACAGTCAGGGTTGATTTCTTTTAGGACTGACTGATTTGATCTTCTTGCAGTCCAAGGGACTCTCAAGAGTCTTCTCCAGCACCATAGTTCAAAAGAATCTATTCTTTGGCGCTCAGCCTTCCTTATAGTCCAACTCTCACAGCCATACATGACTACTGGGAATACCATTGCTTTGACCATGCGGACCTTTGTCATGCTGTTTAGGTTCACTACTGGGAACAAAACTGGCAGTGAGGTCATGGTGGAGCTTCAAGATTTTATCTTTGAAGAAAGTTGCAAAATTGTCACAATTAAAATCCAAATTTCTAGTATTTTGGGACCTCACATTCAGGGAGCTCCTTGAAATGTCCTAAATATTTGTGCCAGACACAAACTCATAGGCGCGATGGAGGCAGAAAAATAAGTCTTCTTTGCTTCCTCCACCACCACCTCACCTCACAAGCTTTCAAGTGGGGTCTATAAAGTGTTCTGGTAGTATTGTCACAAGTAAATCACCAGAGTCACTTTAGCTGTCTAAGCTCCCTCTTCATATCTCTCAACTCTTTGGTAAACTAAGAAGAAGGGGGGAAATGGGGATGCAGAGGGTGTTGACAATGGCCTGACAAAGGCTGTCATTCCAAGTCTCAATAAACTCATCTGCAGATGTAATGTATTCAGCCTGACATGCCCGGACTTGCCCGGGCTGGCCAGGCACAATTCCTCAATAGCTTCAAGTCTAAAGACAATGGGTCCATAGGATCCTAGCCGGCCCAATGAAAGGGCTAGTCCCAAGCCGGGAGGCCAATGGGTCTCTCGGTTACTGTAAATAGCCTATCGGGAGTAGGGGGTGTGTTTAGGTGAGCTTGGTGGCGGGTTTTCTGAATGAATATAAACCGGCCTGCGAGCCGGTCAGTTGTCTTTGTTCGGAACTAAATAAAGGTATGCTTAGCTGAAATCACTCTCCGCCTGCATAGTTTTCAGCAGAACTGCCAAGAGAAATCCCACAGAGCATTCTAGAATCCAACAGAATGCATAAATTTCCTCAGGTTAGCATAAATTCACTTGCTGCCCTTTCAGAAGAGGTAGTGAATCTCAAACTGTCCTTCAGGAGGAAATGTTCTGACCATAGCACCAGATCAACATGAGCTTCGTTATCCAGATCTACACACGTGCAGAGGATCAAATCCAGAGTGTTGCCTGCTTCATGTGTGGGGGTCAAAACAATATGAGAGAGTCCTAATGTCACCATGGCAGACATAAAGTCCAAAGCGGCTCCAGTGAGAATGGTGTCTGCATGGATATTGAAAGAGAGAGGGGGATTGCAGTTACCAAATTTGCGCTTGTACTATGATGCAGTCTGTATAGTATGGTTAGAAAAATGGGTTAATTTGAAAAACAAAAAACTGCTTACTTTGGAAGGAAATAATTGCAGATTTGGTTGGCATGCATACCTTTGGTATGAAAAAAATAAGGCTGATAATTTTTTCAGACATCATTTTGTGAGAAATGCCTTATTTGTAATGTGGATGAGATATAAAAGATTTTTCTTTGAAGTAAGACCATTGTGGATAGTACCAGCAGAAGTTTTATCGTCATACACAAGGCAAAGCGGCAAAGAATGGTTGCCGTACAGAGACTTAATAAAAAAAGTTGGTACAGAATGGCAAATGAAAGAGCAGGATGAGATACAGTATAAATATGTATGGTTGAGCTATTTACAGATAGTTGACTTGTTCAATGCAGATAAGAAAAAATATGGTTTTAGAGAAGAGAAAAATGAAATTGAAACTGTCTGGGAGGGAGGAGGGAAAAAAGCGATTTCTACCGTATATAAAGTTTTGTTAAAATGGTATACGGAAGATGAGACGGTGAAAGAACAAATGCTTAAATGGGCAGTAAATGTTAACACTGAGATTTCTATGGACTCTTGGGAATATCTGTGGAAGAACTCGATTAAGATTTCGACCTGTACTAATGTGAAAGAGAACTGTTATAAAATGATGTACAGGTGGTATATGACACCAAAGAAAATAGCCAACATGAGTCAAAATCTTTCCAACAAGTGTTGGAAATGTAGAAAACATGAAGGTTCATTTTACCATATGTGGTGGACATGCGAAAAAGCTGTGGACTTTTGGACCAGGGTCCACAGCGAAATGCAAAAGATTCTGAAATGTTCCTTTAAGAAAGCGCCAGAAATTCTGCTCTTAGGACTTAAAATGGAAGAACTGAATATTACAAAAAGGACTCTATTTTGGTATCTGATTACAACGGCGAGACTACTCTATGCACAATGTTGGAAACAAGAAAGAATTCCAGAGTTAGAAGAATGGATACAAAAAACTTTGTTTATGGCGGAGATGGACAAAATTACAAAAAAATTGAATAACAAAGAAGATCAGGAATTCTATGAAGAGTGGAGAGACTTTAAAGTTTACCTAGAAAAGAACTTGAAAATAAAATTGTGTTCAACAAAAAAAAGATATTGAAATCCCCGAAATCCACCAGACAGGGGAAATGCAATACCCTGTCAGAGTTCACCTTTGCCAGCTTCAGCACAGTATTTGCAGGTGTGCTGGGTGGACAGTGAACAAGTAGGATAGACAACTTCCCCCTGACACCCCACATGAGGCCCACATATTCAGTGCCAGCAGTATTCAGGGTGGGGATCCTCCAGAAGGAGAAACCCTCTTGGATAAGAATCACAACCCCACCTTCCAATTTGAGGTTGATATAGGACCAAGAAACTGGATAGAGTAAGTTGAGAGAGAGAAACTGTCTCACCTTCCTCACTCAGATCAAGCAGGCCAGGTCAAAATTGCCACACAGGATAATATCCCAAAGCATAGTGATCTTATTATGTTTTGACTTGGCATTGCACAACATCAGGGGCAAAGAGGAAGTTGCTATAGTCACCAGCGAGTTGCTCCAGACATTGACTGCTAAAGGTTCATTGCTCAGATGGACCAAGACTGTCCCTGCAAACACTGCAAAATATAATAAAGCCTCTCCTAGGTGCTTCTTCTCTTTTTTCTTTTAAAAGTTTTTCTAGGGCCCTAAACCCCCCCACTCCTCCCATTGTCCAGTTCAAGTATATACATTATTCCACCCTCTTTCTGAGCCTGAAAATAATAGTATCTTTGTTTCTGAATATATTTTCTTTCTGGCTGCATGACCTATAATTGGGGCCAGAAAATGTCCCTCAAATGTTCTTTTGCCTGTCTCTATACCGATTGTGTTAATGTAGCTGTGGCATACCTGTTGACATGCAAGATATGTTCCTGCTTCTCTTCCCTTTTTTGATTATTGGCTGCCCAGAAGTTGGATCTCTGTCTTAGTACTTGGACTGTCTCTTGGAGCTGGACAGATAGGTAGCTATAGGCCATTTTCACACAGGTTATATGCATCAGGGTTCAAAACTGTTTGGAAGTAGGGGTTTTCCTGCTTTCCCACAGCATCATGGTGCATTTATACACTTCCCAGGACTTTCGTGGCTTCATCATTGTGGTACCTTTGCAGTCTGATATGGGGACTATGTATGTGCAGGCCTGCCACAGAGATTATTTTGAAGCTCAAAAATGCCTAGTGGCACTCTGTTCCCCTTCTCTGTGCTATTTCCCACCTATTCCAGCATGATAAAGAGGGATTGGAGCACCCTTTCCTTTGTTCTCTGTCTACTACTCCTGAGAGGTTTGTTGTCATGAGTGTGTCTTTTCTTACTCTACCAGTTATAACTGCCAACAACAGCCTACCTCAAATCATCCCTCAAGGAGCCTGTTGCCTAGACAATGGTACAAAAAGCACTCTTCAAGAATTGCAAGTCCTGTGGGTCCAAAATTCCCCACTCAGACAACCACAAGCAATACCTTTTATTCCTAGGCAAAGAGCATGACGTCTCATGATGCTCTGTTGCCAATCCACCCCCAAGGGGAAGGCATGACAGAACTTCCTGCCTAAAAGGGGCACTTTGGGAAAAAGCTCTATCCAGCGCTGCTCCAGAAAAAGATTTGAGCTCTACACTGCCCTCCACTACTGACAGGCAGATTCAAGCATCCTCGGTTCCAACAGTTCTGAGACCAAAACCAGTCATCCCAGACCTGACAAAAAGTATGCAGAAGACTGTGGGCTCTGTGCCTGTCTCCCCAGAGTGTATGACTACTATAACTAGGGTTGGGATCCATATGCCCCCTTGGTTCTGACCAGGCAAAAGCAGACTGTTACCCCATAGATGATCCAATCTCTGGATGATTTAGTCTTTTACTACAACCAGCCTGCCTGTGAGGACAAAGACAGACTATGCCTGTGAACCCTTGCCCATCACACTGGAACAATCTATATACCCCCCTAGTGAGGGTCTCTGCATATATGATGGAACAACGCATTCAAATGGCCAGACCCCTCGAAATCTATGTTTTATATGCACCTCTGAGGGCTATGGATCTGGTGTTTAGAATCATACATCTCAGGAACACAGGACTTATCACCTTCATGGTAATGGAAGGATTATTAGAAGTCACTACTGGACTTTGTCTATACCCTGCACTGCTGTCCTTTCTGCTCAGTGTATTGAAAACCAATACAGAACCAAACAGGAAGGATGCCCCTTCTTTTTTCAGTACCCACCAATACAGCTAACTTTCTAGTTGTGGATCATATTTAGGGAAAAATAAAGACACTCAACACTCAGCTGCCATTAATAAGAAAGGCTGCTAAAGTAGATGAGGTAGGCAGAAAGATCTATGCCTTCTTCACACTTGGCTTTAAAATCCCCAGCTATCAGTGTATTATGTCTTGTTATCAACTCTTCCTTTGGAATGGCATCACAGCCCATCTAGAAATGTTAAAAAGGTAAAGGTCCCTTGCTCGAAAGCCAGTCGATTCTGACTCTAGGGTTGCAGTGCTCATCTCCGTTTCAAAGCCGAAGAGCCAGCACTGTCCGAGGACATTTCCGTGGTCATGGGGCTGGCATGACTAAACACCAAGGCGCACGGAACACTGTTACCTTCCCACCGAAGTGGTACCTATTTATCTACTTGTAATTTCTTGCTTTCGAACTGCTAGGTTGGCAGGAGCTGGAACTAGAGACGGGAGCTCACTCCATCATGCAACACACTCGGGTCTCGAACTGCTGAACTACTGACCTTCCACAGCCTGCAGTTCAGCGTCTTAATGTTGCCCAATGACAAATGTAAGCTGGCAAAACTCCTAGCCTTAGAAGTATTAAAGCTATCCAAGCACCAAATCTTCACATGAGCCAAGCACTCAGTGGATTGTTCAGTCCACAGTCTTGTTACAGCGATCACCAGATGAAGACAGTCCTGGCTCAGATCCACCACACTTCCCCAAGAAACCTGCCCCAAAATCAAAGACCTACCCTTTTAGGGTAGCGGCCTCTTTAGCACCAACTTTGCTGAGCTGGTCAACAAAATGCAGAAGGATAAGCTCACTGCTAGGACTCTAAAGGTGATCCCCTCTACCCCTTCCACCTCCAAGCTCAGGCCGTACTACATGCCATACTATTCCATTCCAGAGGAAGAGGTAACCTTATGCCTCATGCTTCTGATATGACCAGAACCCCCTGTGCACCTGTCAGTACACCACTGGTCCAACAAAAGAGATGTTTCCCTGCTCTGAAGGGCAAGACCATTTCATTGCAGATGCAATTAGGAAAGTTGTGGGTCTTTTGTTTCATTCTAAAAAAGGGGGAAATAGAATTAACAATAATAGCTCTAGATCTCTATAAAGCCTTTGATTCAGTCAACTGGGATTACTTAGAAAGGTATTAAATTTTTATGAATTTGGGAACAAATTTAATAATTCCATTTGGCAGATAAAATTGGATCTGATGAGATGGGCAAAGCAGAAAATAGCTGTGGCTACCCGAGTTGCAACTATTAAAATGTCTGTTTTTCAAAAATTATCTTTTCTGTTTTATGTGTTACCTTTTCATATTTTGGATAAGATTTTGAAGGACTGGCAATTAAAATTAGAACAATTTGTTTTTAATTCTAAAAATCCAAGAACAGCAAAACTTCTAAGGCATCACCATATTCAAGAAGGAGGGTGGGGCTTTCCAAATATTTCTTTATAGTATGATGCATATCAATTGAGACAATTCCTTATTTATTCTTCTCCAAGGAAGTATGTTGGCTAGAGTTATAGAGACTTAAATTTAAAAAAATGAGGGGAAATCATTTATTATATGATAATGCTTTGTAAAAAAAAATAAAGTTTAACTCATAGGGCCATCTCCATGGCCCTATTTTAATATTGAGAAAATGGAAAAGGGTTTTATACCCAGGGATTTCCCCATTGACACCCCATTTTGTATCCCCCCCAATTTTTTTCAGTTAAAAATTTATGGTTCATGGTGCAGAGACTCTTTTCTTAATCAAATAACCTTAATGACTGCAAATATTATGCTATTAAATAATAGTAGTCAATTCTGGACTGGAAGAAGGATTCTGGAAGGGACAAAATGTCTGTTGAAATATCAGATTTTAAGTTTCCTCCAAAAGAAGGAAGTTAAAGATCAAACAAACAGACCATGAACTGAATTTGAAGACTTAATTCAAAATATAGACAAGGAGGAGGGGAAATTATGTTGTCGAAGGCTTTCACGGCCGGAGTTCATTAGTTGTAGATTTTCCGGGCTGTACGGCCGTGGTCTTGGCATTGTAGGACCTGACGTTTTGCTAGCAGCTGTGACTGGCATCCTCAGAGGTATAACACAGAAAGATGGAGTACTTTCGGTGTCAAGGTGAGAAGAAAAATGGTAGGCAGGTAATTTATATCTACTCAGGAAGGTGGGGTAGGGCTGAGTCATCATCTTGTAGGAGTTCCCCAGGCTGTGACATGCTAATGGAGGAGCTTTCCTGAGGAGGTTCTTTTGCAGCCAATTAGGGTTGCCAAGTCAACTTACTTGGAAAGCGGGGGGATTCCGGGCTCCGTTGAGGGTCTCTTCGCACGCGTGCTTTGCACGCATGCGCCACGACAACATCACCGGAAGTGACATCATCGCATCGCCCACGTTAGGGGCGGGGCACCGTGACTCGGGGGAAAACCATAGAGTTTTCCCTGGATTCACAGAGTGTCCCCCCCACAACGTGGCCAGTGTGATGATGTCACCTCCAGGTGACATTATCACGCTGGGGATGCCCTCCAGCAGGGGGTGGAGTTACCCCCGGGACCCGGTCCGCTGGCGGCGGGTAACGGGTCTCCCCGGCGGGAATTTACCTGCCCCCAGCTCAGCTACAGCCAACCCATATTGTGTGGGTAGGAAAGTTTGGATTTTCCCAGTCCCACCCACATGACAGCCATTTTCACCACAAATGCTATATTCTCCCCCATGCCACCTGAATGTCATTTTACTGATATAATGTTATAACAGTATGTGTAACAGATTCTCTGAATTCCCATCTTTCATTTCTTAAAAATAAGACTCTAACATCTTTATTTGCAGAGAAAGCCTAGCTCTGCATAGGGTTGCCAGGTCTGGGTTGGAAAATACCTGGAGACTTTGGGGGTGGATCCAGGAGAGGGTGGGGTTTGGGGAGGGGAGGGGCCTCAGCATGGTACAATGCCATAGAGTCCACCCTTCAAAGTAGCCATTTTCTCCAGGGTAACAGATCTC
>NW_015161404.1:1286149-1289680 GCF_001447785.1 Gekko japonicus
TGGGGGTCAGTTGTAAAAGCGGGAGATCCCCAGGCCACACCTGGAGGCTAGACAAACGTAAAGAAACACCATGTTGGAACAAAACATACACTACTAATACGCACTTGTGCCTTCATATATTGATTTCAATACAATAGAGACCCCAGTGTATCTTATACATATTCATATAATACAAAAACCTAAAGAACATTATATAGCTACTAATAGAAAAGTCCACCGCTACAGAGACCTATTCCAATGCTGTAGACTATCTTGTTCCTGATAAGAGACTGATGAAGGTTGCAACAGTCGTAAATGATGAGAGATGCAGCAGGCTGTTATGTTCTCCACAAAAAGTGATTCAGCAAGCATCAAAGCAAGCAACACACCTCCCAGGCAAAAATTGCATGTTTTGACAGGTTCTTCTTCAGGCAGACATATTTTTCCTGTAACCAAAGCTCATAATGCTACAGTGCACAAGTCAACAATTCTGTAGAAGGCTTCTCCGGTTCTCTCTATTGTATTTAAATCAATATATGAAGACACAGGTGCATATTAGTAGAGTGTGTTTTGTTCTAACACAATGTTTCTTTACGTTTGTCTAACTTTGTCGTGTTTCCTGTGTGTGTTTTTGCTGTCCCACCTGGAGGCTGGCAACCCTAGCTCTGCAATGGAAAGGGCGAGAGACCTTTTTAAAAATGAAAGCTGGGAATTCAGAGAGGCTGTTGCACATACAATGATATTAAGCTGCTGATTTAAAAAAACACACACCTGAAAATGCACTGTTGGGGTGGCCACTGCCAGGGGAATGGGGAGGGAAATCTATGGGGAAACCTGCCATCTGGAAGCCCTGTTGCTGCTCACAACTGCAGGGAAACTACACATGCCTCCCCCTGTGGTTACTGTTTGGATGCCAGGCTCTTTAAGTGGGCTTCCGGGCTGAGTTATTACTGAATGCTTAACATTATTTTGACTGCTTGCCTTGCTAATTCCCCAACCAAAGTGTTTGTGCTATTCCCCCCTGATAAAGTGTATTTCTATTTTCACAGTATCCAGATCTCAGCAACTCTTCCAAGCTTGTTTTCTTCCTTATGCTCAGGCTGTTTTAGTGAGAATTTGAGTCAGTTTTGTGAAGTAGGCCATGTAGGGTTGCCAAGTGTGAATTGAGTCATAGCGGGGGACTCCCGGCTGGCAGCTGGAGCGAGCACGCCGCATCCACGTCACCCAGAAGTGACGCGGGCACGCCAGGGGTGGGGGCATGACCATCCGAGGGAAAACCATAGAGTTTTCCCTCGTATGACCATGGCCCCGCCCCCAGCATGCCCGACATGGTCGCATCACTTCCAGGTGACGTGCACGTCGGGGTGGAGTTTCCCCCGGGGCCCGATCTGCCGGCAGCGGGGAACGGGCCTCTGGGGCAGGGGTTTCCCCGCCCCCCGGGGGGACTTGGCAAGCCTAAGGCCATGTCACATATTTCTTCTGAACACACATGATATCAGAATATGCATTCCACAGCCTCCACTTGTGTGGTCAATAGACATCTCTTCTGAATTTAGAGATAACAAGAAAGAACCTGCAGGGCCTTGTAGGAGGCATATCATTTCCCCCCCTCCCACTATTTTCTCTAATTTCCCTTTTAAAAACCACAGCCTCTTCCCTTTTCCTGCTTCTTTATTTCATCTCACCCATCAGCCACCCATTTCATCCCACCCATCAGTCTTTATCTGCCCCCCTTCATCTTCAGCCTCCTCTCTCCCTCCACCATCAACCTCTGCCTATGAAAACTATGGCCCAGTTGTGTGGTGCCAACCACTGGATCAGCCCCACTTGCATTGTAAGGAACTCTCAGACTTGTGGGGGGAACCTCATTTTCCCCTGCATCCCGCTCCCCACACTATTTCCTTTTTCCCTCCTCCTGGCAACCCCTATATCCTCTCCCCTTTCCCTGCTTCATTCTCCCCTTCTCAGCCATTACCAACCTAACTTCTATCTGTGTCCGATCTTCAGCTATACTTATTCTTTATTTATTTCATTTATACCCTCCCTTTCTCCACAGTGGGAACCAAAGCAGCTTACATTGTTCTCTCCGCCTCCTTTTTATCCTCACAAGAATCTAGTATGTGAGTGGCCCCAAATCACCCAGTGAGCTTACATAGCAAGATGATGATTCAAACCTGGGTCTCTCAGACCCTAATCTAAAATTCTAACCACTATAACACACTATAGCACACAGGATGGCTGCTATTGAACAGTAACAAGCAATAGGCCTTGGTGAGTCATGCAGTCAGGTGGTATCAAGTCACCCAATGGTTGCTGCCAGCTTGGCCCAGTGAGTCCTCCTTCAAAGGCCAAAACAGCCCTGGAGAGGAACCTGCCCCCTGCCCCTGCCTTTTACTCAAAAAAACCAAGCCTAGAATGCTGTGGTTGCCTAGCAACTGCCACTGAAAGGATTTGTCTCTTAAAATTATAGGAGTTCCTTTTATCATTGGGTTTTTAAAAACTCACCCATGTATTTTTTTAAGATTTCACATTTTTTCTGCAAACCTGGGGTGTTTTTCTGATTTATAGGAAGATCTGTCTTGCCTGATCCCAGCTCCACTTACAAGATTTAAGTATCCTCAGATTTGGCTGATTTACCTATTAGAATATACAAGTGGGGACATGCAATACTTGTGGGTGGGATGCTTTCTACCTCTTAGCTTTAATTTCCCCCCCCCCATGTTACTCCCAGCAGCCCATCATGCATCCAGTTTAAATTAAATTTAAATTAAAATAAAGCTTGGCCACCAATGAGAAGGGAGCACTCACTGGAGAAGACCCTGATGCTGGGAATGATTGAAGGTAAAAGAAGAAGGGGACGGCAAAGGATAAGATGGTTAGACAAGTGATATTGATGCAGCAAACATAAAATTGAGCAGACTCCGGAGGATGGCGGAAGACAGGAGGGCCTGGGGTGATGTAGTCCATGGGTTTGTGAAGAGTCAGACTCAACTGTGCGACTGAACAACAAAAAAGAGGGGGAAGGGATCCCCCAAAATTATCACAACTTCTGGACTCTCATGGTCACGGCTGCTGTTGGCGAGCCCCCTGTGGCTCCTGAACTCTGCCACAAAGCTGCTGCCCCCCCCCCCAACATTAATGTGAGCAAGCCCAGTGCTCCCGCCCCCTGTCACCAAAACTCTACTGTCAGTGCCTCTGCTGCTAGGCTCACCATGCTCCTGCCCCCTACAGCCCCCCCCCACACACTGACACTGATGCTTGTGAGGTAAGTGCATTTTCCTGAAACCCCTGCAGCTCTTGCAGTTGGTGCTGGTGAGCAATGTTCCCTCTAAGCTGAGTTAGTGTGAGCTAGCTCACAGTTTTTTAGCCTCTGGCTCACACATTTTTGTCTTAGCTCAGGAAGGAGGGCTCCAGAGCAAACTGATTTATGCAGTAGCCAAATCGGTTGCTCATAACTTTAATGCCAGGAACTCACAAAGTAGAATTTTTGCTCACAAGACTCCACAGCTTAGAGGGAACATTGCTGGTGAGCCCAATATGATTTCTGACTCC
>NW_015161404.1:1290116-1296628 GCF_001447785.1 Gekko japonicus
GGACGGGAGTGTATATAGTTGGCCTTGCAGGGCCGTTGTGTGTTCTATATTAAGTACGCAATAAACGTGTGCAACCGCATGTCATAGTCCGAGTCCTCCATGCGGCGAACCCAGTACTTTTCACCCAATGTAATTTTTTTTAACATTTCAGAATTGAAAACCCCAATGTAATTTTTTTTTTAACATTTCAGATTTTTCTGCAAACCTTGGGGGGTCTATACCACAAGTTTAGAGAAAACTCTCCTTTCAGTGTGGGCCCAATCCATAGATTTAGATATTACAGATCTGCCTGCACTTGAGAAATGAATAGAGATATGATGTGATCTGTTTTAAAATTTTGTTGATGTAGGATGCTGAAATGCTGACTGTCTTGGAATCAGGTTTAATGAAGAAAAGGAGTTTTGGCTTACTCACTCAGGTTTTTGCTAATGCTTTGTGCTGGTATAAAATGCAGGGTTGTAGAATCACTATGATAACAAATGAGCTTAATTCTTTTAAATGGAATAAGTAAGGATTGTAACATTTTCGTTTCCACTCTTGGCTTATAACGATGCATCTTACACCCGTGCCCAATTACTATAAAGCAGCAGTTCATATGGTTCCCACTGGGTTGACTTGTAAAGGATATTGCTTTATATATCTTTGTTGCCTAATTAAAGGGACAAGCTTGATAACCCTTGAACAAGTAATAACTGGAAACTAATGGTTAGACACATTAAATCCCTAATGTGTTGGACTACACTGCCTAATAGCGGACAATATTAGGGTCATGAAGGAGAAAAAAGAATTCATACTTAACAGTCAGGAATTTCAGAACAGGAGACAAATGCAAGAATAAGCCTTGTTCTGTGGCTTCTACTACCATGTGATATGCTGTCCTTTACTGGGACCCATAGAGAAGCAGATCAAGATGCAATCACAATGCTTGATATTCAGGGTTTCTATATGTATACCATTTATTGTGCCCACTACCAGAGTATGCAGACAGAATGCAGTTTTTTACACATGATCATAGCAGATTCTTCATCCACTCTGTGAACCTGACTTCACAACTTGTATTTTACATGTACATGTCACTGAGTTGAGTTAGGGTGTCTGTTCATGCTTCAGAAAGTCTCTCCACATTATTCCTGTTAAAAAGTGGTACATAATGCTTTATATCTTTTTAATTAAACAAGACAACCCAGAACATTGTAAAAAAAAAAAAGATGCAAAATGTCTTGGGCGCATGTGTATGCTGGTGACAGCACACTTGCTACGCCATCATTGCTTGTTCACAGCTAACTAAACTGAAGAACTCCAAAGGGCAATAAAATGTGTCTTTCCTCCTGAGCTCAGTGAAGAATAGACAAGGATTCTTTTAGAATGAGTATGACGGGGACACTGGCAAACCATCCCTACAGCTCTAGCAATGTTATGCTCTATGTAGAACCTTCGAAGTTCTGCTTAACTAAACTATCTTCCTTGGAACTAGCCTGAATTACACTAGATGCATTCCCATCTCTATGTCTTTGAGTCTCTCTTTGAGACCATTTTAAGGTATATTAGTTTTAATTGCCATCAGCGTCCCAGTGCTATGCAGATGTGTGTTGTATTAAAGTAAATACAATAAAATGCCTGTTTGTTCCCTAAGCATAGCACTTAAATGAGATCTGTGTGAATTCAAAGGCAGAATGACAAACAGAAATACATCTCCAGATGGCAGTAAAGTTCATTCAGTGTGAGCACCTGAGGCAGAAAATCAAGCTAAGAAGGGTGAAACATTAAAAGCGTAGCACATGGCTGTGATTATCATGCTGAGACAAGTACAAAATGGCATCATCTAGAGATAAGAAAAAACCTGCAAGACTAATAAAACAAGCAAGAAATTTAAGGAGTGATTAAAATGAAATTTACTGAGTGTTTAATAAATACAGTGGAATGAGAAGAGAATCATAGTTAAGGGCGAGTTTGTCAATTACATTATCAACATAATAATTACAGATCTAAAATGGCCACATGAAACTTCTGTGTTCAGGTGTCAACTACATGTGACAGAAGCCAGACCTTCAGACCAGGGCCTTGTGGGTTCTACTACCAGAGCTTGGCCAACAGTGCCTTTCAGTGGTAAAGGCAATGGGATTCCAGCGGTAGGGGGAGTCTTCATCACTGTTAAGACAATTCCTGATTGTACACTTTTAAACCACATAAAATGATATATGTGCAGTCAAACCTTACGTAGACAACAAAGCAGTAATTCTACCTCAAGTCTATGCTCATTATCCCTGGTGGATGCCCTGTGAACGATGAAGTTTGTGTCCAAGTACGGTCCCTTTGAAAGAAAGCACTGTGTGTGTGTGTGTGTGTGTATTTGGAGCAATGTGGGGGAAAATACATGGAGCTGTGATGGAGGCTGTCCTGTCCCTGAATAGAAAAACAGCCACTTAGCTGTTTCATCCCTGAGCTTATGGGAGTATTGCTCCAATATTCAGTCACCTTTCGGAGGGGATAGAATGTTGGTGGGATGCTTAGCAGGAGTTAGTTCGGATCTGCTTCAGGGAGAGTTAAGTGATAGTTTGGGTGTGCCTCAGCAAAAGAGCATACAGTTTGAAGGGTAGCTCTGTTAATGGTAGCATGGCAGAGTGATTTAACTCTGCCTCTGGGAGAGGACGGAGTACCCAGTTGTTAGGCCTCTCTGGTGATGAGCAGACCTCATACTATTTAGTGTGTGTGTCTTGGGAAAGGGCAGGTCGGTGTGGCTGGAATCCTGTGTGTGAGAGGATTCAATCTAGTGGCTAGCCAGTAAAAGCCTATTTGGATCTGAAAAAAATTAAAGAGAATTCAAACCACACTCTGAAGCCATAGCTAACTTAAAATGTATGTGCCTCATTCAGGTTTCTCCTTTGATGATCTGGAGAGCTGCGCTGCTGATCTGTTCTTAGAAACCAACCTGTAAATAAACAAATCTTCTTTGTTATTTATATACAACTCCTACCTCTGTGATCTCTGTGTTCTGGCTCACCACAAAATTCACCTCATGGCAGCTCACCCAAAACCTTTACACCTGCTACCCCAATAACATCTTGTAACTGAGGAGAAGGTTTACAGTTCTAAATAAACCTGGTTCCACAAAAACATAAGAGGCAGTATGGGTCCCACAAAATCATAAGAGGCAGTATGGGTCCCCTTGGTTGGAAGAAAGAGCATGTCATAGGAGATAGCTCCCAGGATGCCCTTGTATGTGGTCTTAAAAATGTGTCAGTGATCACAGAAAAATAGTGAGCAAGCCAAATGGGCAAGCCACTTCTGTATGGTTTTATGTCATGTACTGTAGACTATTCCATTCAAAATACATGTTTCCCTTCAATTTATGTGTTACTGTTATGTATTGGGACGGAAACATTCCAGAACTGTTCTACCTGAAACGGGCTGATCTCGAAGCCCAAGAACAATAGCCTACCAGGACTCTGGAAGTAACCAGTCAAGAAGTAATGTTATGTAAATAGCCTATCATTGGGAGTGGGGTGTGTTTGGGTGTGGTTTTTGCATGCTATTTAACTGGGCTGCTGCCCTGGGGTTTTCAGTCTTGTTCTTGTTGAAATCACTAATAAAGTAGAGCTGATCACTAGACTTGGGGTCTGCTCATCCATGGAACCCACTATTTAACAGTTACAAATGTGAAGCTTATTTTTACAGAACATATAACTCCAAAGCGAAGAGTTTCGAAAAACAACAGATAAAACAATGCTTTGATTCTCTCTTCCCCCCAGCTTCACACACCCTCTCCTTTGTTTCTGGTGGTGAACCTTAAGCCTCTGTTTCCCAACTATTTGTTGTGTGGGTAAATCTTTGCAACCCCCTTTGCACGAGAGGAAATTACTGTGCATGGTGGTGGGCATGACACTGGCTTCCTTATTATGTGATATAGTATTTGTGCAGGGGCAAAAAGATCTGTTTGATGACCATGAAGAACTTGTTCTGGAGCATGTTGTCAGTTTTTCCCCCATGAGATCATAAATGCCCCCTGTGAGATCATAAAACACACCAAGTGGCTCTGTGTCTGGGAAAAAAATGTTGTAGAGTGGACAGCCACTCCAGGGCCAGGAAGACTATCTTTTATTCTCGGTGGGCTAGCATCCTGGGCTAGCTCCCAACTCTCAACCTATCTCATAGAGCTGTTGTGGGGATAAAATGTTATGATCTGTGTACACCTTTGAAGTGTAGTGGGTTAGACGCATGGAGAAACCACTAAGACCGATGTGGTGATCAGCATGGTTTACTGGTACACAACAAGACAAAGACAAACGGCCGGCAGGCCAACTATATACATACCTGGGGACACACCCCTAGGTCCTGTTGGAGGGTTTTAATCTCCCGCCACGGTCCCATTGGTCCCCCAGTGGAGAGCCCAGGAGCCCAGTCCCCATTGTTACTCCAGAGTCAAGCTCTGGAGTGTTCGCTGGCCCCTGGTGGCGGTCAGCGGACACAACAACCTTGAAGGAAGATAGGATTTTTTGGTCATGTGACAGCATATGAGATGTCTTCCAATCTGGGAACAAACATGATTTAACAATTAACACCTGTTTTCTTAGTGCTGTTACGCACTCCAGCTAGTTAGGCAGAAAAAATGGTTTTTTAAAAATAATTAAGTGAAAATAAAAGACAGTCTATTTGACCTACCACTGCAAAGGGTACCATTAAAGGACCCCTATAGTGTTCTTTGCCCTGACCTGGATAGCCCCAGGCTAGCCTGATCTCATCAGATCTTGGAATCCAAGCAGGGTTGGCCCTGGTTAGTTTTTGGATGGGAAACCACCAAGGAATACCAGGGTTGTGATATAGAGGCAGGCCATGGCAAACCACGTCTGAATTTCTCTTGCCTTGAAAACCCTATAGGATTGCCATTTATTTTACCCCTACCAGCTTTATTAAATAAATTCTTGCCTTTGGTTTGATTGGGGAAATTAGTGTCAAAGGCAGGGCTAGTGAGAGGCTGGGGTAAAGCAGGGACCTACTATTGGTGTTTATGGAGATAGTCCCTTTTAGACCCCTGGTTGAATCAATAACCAGTCCTAATTGTGGATGAAATGGGTTTTATTAAGAAAAATAATAATTTAGATATTTACATTCAAATCAAGGATTGCAAGCAGACAAGGAGAAGCAAAAGGAGTTAGCTGACAGAAGGTATGGGGAGATTGGGGTAATACTATACCTATCTTGAAGAGGTGATGAGGCCAAGAGGTTGTAGGGAGGAGGTGCATGTACCTGACCAGCAAGACCATGGGGGACCTGAGTTATAATCAGGGGTGATGGCTTTGTGCGCACCCAGCCCAATCACACCATGCTTCTGTGGGATGGATATATTTATACCCCCAAAGTATCCTGAGGGTATGCTGAAGTGTGGTAGCTAGTTGATGGGATTCCCATTATAGAACAATAGCATGATCTGGTGTTTCCCAGGTGCCAGACAATGGAGTTGAAGTTTCTTAATGTGTGGCAGGATGAACCTGAACAGGTGACCATTCACTAGACATGAAGAGTTAATGTTTACTTTGATGGGTCTGGCATAGGTGTAAGAATGCAGACATTTTAGACAAAGATACGGAGATAGGAATGAGAGGATTCCAGAAGGTATTTCCTGACATACAGATGTGACAGGATTAGGGGAGTTCGGGTTACAATGACACAGACCAGAGGCACTTTGTCTCTGCCTGCCTCCACATTTGACAGACAAAAGACTGGCTATTTGGTCAGTAGAAGATGCCTGGGGCAAGAGCACAGATTTGTCCATTCTAGTTCTTATGGACAGATAGGAGAAGAGGGGGGGGTTGCTTGCGTGAAGGATGTTCTGACGGTGCAGCTAGCCCTGTGTTCTCACTTGGGCTATGTTTAAGCCAAAATGAGATTCTCTTAGGTCTCGATCAGATGGCCAATTTGATCCATTGCTGTTGCTGTTTCCTTATGGATTTAAAGTGCATGACCAGACAGCATGACACAGACCAGAGGCATTTTGTCTCTGCCTGCCTCCACATTTGACAGACAAAAGACTGGCTATTTGGTCAGTAGAAGATGCCTGAGGCAAGAGCACAGATTTGTCCATTCTAGTTCTTATGAACTGATAGGAGAAGAGGGGGGGGGTTGCTTGCGTGAAGGATGTTCTGACGGTGCAGCTAGCCCTGTGTTCTCACTTGGGCTATGTTTAAGCCAAAATGAGATTCTCTTAGGTCTTGATCAGATGGCCAATTTGATCCATTGCTGTTGCTGTTTCCTTATGGATTTAAAGTGCACGACCAGACAGCAACATCTGTCTGTCGTGCCCCAGTCATCTGAGTTCCATTCACCAGTCCCCTTGCCCCGTGTTTCTTTGATACCTGAGAAAGTCCAGTCCTGTTGGCCTGAGCCACTTCCAAAATGGATTTCCTGTCGTCCGGTCACTCTGTTGTGCACCCAAGCTGCCAGGCAGGTCTCACTGATCTCTAGTTTTCCAGCCACCATTCCCCCCCCCCAGTTAGCGAGGTTCGCATGACTCTATA